>NC_069499.1:534278227-534510727 GCF_027579735.1 Bombina bombina
CACTTTTTTTGACTGTGTTAAATAATAGCAGTCAGTTTCCTTCACACATGTGCGTTTCAGGTCCTGCCTGCTAGGGCACAGTGTCACCCCAGTGACACTGGGGTGACACTACCTGATCGATACAACATCATACCTGATGTTTTAAAGCACGTTATTCCAAACAATTTAGGAATGTTAGGTGATTTATGCCCTTTATGGCTTAAAACCAGACTCTGCATCAACTATGTAATTTTCCATGGGAGTTTTGCCATGGATCCCCCTCCGGCATGCCACAGTCCAGGTGTTAGTCCCCTTGAAACAACTTTTCCATCACTATTGTGGCCAGAATGAGTCCCTGTGGGTTTAAAAATTCGCCTGCCTATTGAAGTCAATGGGGTTCGCCCGGTTTGCCGGTTCACGAACATTCGGGGAAGTTCGCGTTCGCTGTTCGCGAACCCAAATTTTTAGGTTCGCGACATCACTTATGGACAGTCATCTGACTACCTCTTAGCTAGAGTAAGTTTTCATAAAAGCTTCACTTTTACATGTATACAAAGACAAGCAAGCCTTAATGAGTGATTCCATTACTATACATGTGCAATTATTACTGCCATGGGCTCCATGTACTAAGCAGTGCAAGTCTGCAATGTGATAAGCAGCGGTGCTCATACAGCTGCTTCTTACATTCTCTGCCACTTCTGAGTTTGAGGAGAGAAATCCCACAAACACTTTTGCTCAGGGTGATTGACAGGGCCTTCTCTCGAGCGGGGCAGCTCTACACACTCGCTTGAGTGTGCAATAGTACATATGGGGAACATACGAACAAGGTCCGCTGCCCGTACACTGCGTAAGCCGTACGCACAAGTTTTCAAGTTGAGTAACTTGACCGCACGGCAAATAGTAGCTTTTAAAGGTGTTACTGAGCTCCAAACATACTTTCCAAAAAAGTACAAATATTTGCACAGTTCATTGTGTTCATGGTTTAAGAAAACAAATCACTGTTGAAGGTTCTAGATATAGAAAGCTCATTTGTTAAAACATATTACCTGTGTCTTTTTTGGATCAAAAGCCTGACTTTTTTGTAATGTCCTTATAAATTAGGGAACTGTAAATACATTGTAATGTCCAAACAGTTTAGCATATAGCACACCTTCATACTAAATCATTCTAAACTCAACTTCAAAGTTTTGAGTTCTCATCGAAGCAGCTTTTATTTTTCCTTTTACTAGTTATGTAACAAATCAGACTAAAATGTCATAAACTTACATTTTCACAGCCCATTTACAGTTTAAGGACAAATAAGTCTCCATTAGAGATAGCCTGCATAGACAGCTTATTAACATAACACTGCACAAATAGCGCAGGCATAGAGAACATTAGTGCTGCAGTGAACATTACAAGATCAAGTTTAAAAGAACTATATACAGAAAAAATAGCTAATTTCATGCATGGTTTAAGGACTAACAAACCTCTCTTAAAGATACCATACATACAGCTAGATTATGAGTTTTGAGCGCTATAGGGATTTTAACGACCGCCACAAAAGCGGTGTTATTTCGCCTCCCTATAGCCCTGGTATTATGAGTTTTAAAAAAGCAGGCTTGTGCGGGCGATATGGTTGCGTTGAGCTCCATACCGCACCGACATCAAGCGCTGCTTTGACGTGCTCGTGCACGATTTCTCCAAAGACATCAATGGGGAGAGCCGGCAAAAAAAAAGCCTAATACCTGCGATTGCGGACTGAAAAGCTCCGTAACGCAGCCCCATTGATGTCTATGGGGACATAAAAAGTTACATTTAAACCTAACACCCTAACATAAACCCCAAGTCTAAACATCCCTAATCTACTGCCCAACATCGCTGATACCTAAATATAGTTATTAACCCCCTAATCTGCTGCCCCCAACATTGCCGCCACCTACATAGTTATTAAGACCTAATCTACCACCCCCAACAATTCCTAATTAGTTTAAATACCTACAACCCAAGTGGTTGTCTCATGGTCATTGTTTTAATGACAGTCAATGGACAGTCATCTGACTACCTCTTAGCTAGAGTAAGTCTTCATAAAAGCTTCACTTTTACATGTATACAAAGACAAGCAAGCCTTAATGAGTGCTTCCATTACTATACAAGTGCAATTATTATTGCCATGGGCTCCATGTACTAAGCAGTGTAAGTCTGCAATGTGATAAGCAGCGGTGCTCGTACATCTGCTTCTTACATTCTCTGCCACTTCTGAATTTGAGGAGAGAAATCACACAAACACTTTTGCTCAGGGTGATTGACAGGGCCTTCTCTCGAGCGGGGCAGCTCTACACACTTGCTTGAGTGCGCAATAGTACATATAGGGAACATACGAACAAGGTCTGCTGCCCGTACACTGCGAAAGCCGTACGCACATGTTTTCAAGTTGAGTAACTTGACCGCACGGCAAATAGTAGCTTTTAAAGGTGTTACTGAGCTCCAAACATACTTTCCAAAAAAGTACAAATATTTGCACAGTTCATTGTGTTCATGGTTTAAGAAAACAAATCTCTGTTGAAGGTTCTAGGTATAGAAAGCTCATTTGTTAAAACATATTACCTGTGTCTTTTTTGGATCAAAAGCCTGACTTTTTTGGAATGTCCTTATAAATTAGGGAACTGTAAATACATTGTAATGTCCAAACAGTTTAGCATATAGCACACCTTCATACTAAATCATTCTAAACTCAACTTCAAAGTTTTGAGTTCTCATCGAAGCAGCTTTTATTTTTCCTTTAACTAGTTATGATAAAAATCAGACTAAAATGTCATAAACTTACATTTTCACAGCCCATTTACAGTTTAAGGACAAATAAGTCTCCATTAGAGATAACCTGCATAGACAGCTTATTAACATAATACTGCACAAATAGCGCAGGCATAGAGAACATTAGTGCTGCAGTGAACATTACAAGATCAGTTTGAAGAGAGAAATCACACAAACACTTTTGCTCAGGGTGATTGACAGGGCCTTCTCTCGAGCGGGGCAGCTCTACACACTCGCTTGAGTGTGCAATAGTACATATGGGGAACATACGAACAAGGTCCGCTGCCCATACACTGCAAAAGCCGTACGCACACGTTTGCAAGTTGAGAAACTTGATCGCACGGCAAATAGTAGCTTTTAAAGGTGTTACTGAGCTCCAAACTTACTTTCCAAAAAAGTACAAATATTTGCACAGTTCATAGTGTGAACTGAGCTCCAAACATACTTTCCAAAAAAGTGCAAATATTTGCACAGTTCATACCGCACCAACATCAAGCGCTGCTTTGACATGCTCGTGCACGATTTCCCCAAAGACATCAATGGGGAGAACCGGCAAAAAAAAAGCCTAATACCTGTGATCACGGAATGAAAAGCTCCGTAACGCAGCCCCATTAAAGTCTATGGTGAAATAAAAAGTTACATTTAAACCTAACACCCTAACATAAACCCCTAAACATCCCTAATCTGCTGCCCCGACATCGCCAATACCAAAATATAGTTATTAACCCCTAATCTGCTGCCCCCAACATTGCTGCCACCTACATAGTTATTAACCCCTAATCTGCCACCCCCAACATCGCTGCCACCTACATAAAACTATTAACCCTTAATCTGCCGCTCCCGATATCGCCGCCACTATACTAAAGTTATTAACCCCTAAAACTCTGGCCTCCCACATCACTACCACTAAATAAATCCATTAACACGTAAACCTAACCCTAATGTAACCCTAACCTTAACGTAACCCTAAGCCTAACACCCCCTAAATTTAACATAATTAAAATACAGCTAAATTTAAGTTACAATTATTAACTAAATAATAACTATTTAAAACTAAATACAAACTTACCTGCAAAATAAAACCTAACAGCTAGATTATGAGTTTTGCAGTAAGAGGGGTGCGTTGCTAACTTGCACGTTATTCTCACCACTCACTTTCCTACAGCGCTGGTATTACAGGTTTTTATAAACCCGGCGTTAAAAGGCAAGACGTGAGCATAGAGCAAACTTGTGCTCCATACCGCACTCCAATACCAGCGCTGCTTAAGTAGGCGGTGAGCTGGTTGTAAGCAGGGCCGGCATTTTGTAATAGGCAGTATAGGCAGCCGCCTTAGAGCGCACCAGTAGGGGGCGCTGAGGGAGATGCCGACAGTCTGCTGCCTATGATGATTAAAAAAAATGCATTTTTTTTTTAAATTCCTGATCTGATCTGAGATGGGAGACCTAAGTGAGTGATGACCTGCTGTGTGCCGCACTGCCGTCCCCCCCCTGACTGTCCCTCCCGGCTCCCGCCACAGTGTGCTGGCCCGGCATATTGCTAATGCTTATATTTTATCATTATGGATAATTTATGGGGGAGGTCCAACTCCGTGCATGCCGCGCGTGCGTGTTGTGACCGTGTCTGTCACGTTAGATGACTCTCAGTCAGAGCTCAGTGGAGGACTGGTGACAAGGCGCACGGAGGTGGAGCTCACTTCACTTCAGCGGGATACAGCCACAGCTGCCTGACGTCTCCACCACGTGACAGGCTCACGAGTCACACACTGTCTGGCTCCTCCATCTGAGCCACGTGAGGTGAGTGAGCTAAGCCCACAGTCGCAGATGACCAGTCCAGGTCCAGTGTCGACCGTCACCATCGACGAGGAGTGATGACTCTGAGGAGAGGACTGTAGCAGTAGTAAAGGTAGGAAAATATTGAATGGCTGGGGATGGGGGGGGGGCACTGTCACTGTCCACAGATTGATGTTACTTAAGTTATTGAGATAAACTATACATAGTTAGCTTATGCCTGAGATAATAATTCTTTGTTAGTGATTTGTTTTTGTTAGTGATTCTGGTTTTTTGTATGCCTTTTGTTTGTATCTTTGTTTTATTTTATTCTATAGAATTATGCCCTTTAATCTTTCTTAAACATGCCTGGCTGACTTCATTAGTAATTGTATTTAGAGGATGCACAGATTTATCTCACTATAACAGGCATGTTTCCAACAATAATCACTACTAGAATCTCCCAGGACATACAGTTCAATATAGCTATAGAATATCATGCAAACTGTACCTGTAAAGCATAAAAAAATGTTCAGCAACAACAGATAAGGATAGATGTTGACAAATGTAAATAAATTAATGTATAGAAAGGATGGATTTTTCAGAAAGGAAAAATCTGCACAAAGATTATTGACAAAAACTATAATGGACAACTTCTCAATGAGAGGAATAAATACTAAAAGCAGAGATAATAGACAGTAATGTAGGGAAGAAATATATGTCATACACACAGGGAAATACACAGGCAAAGGTAACAATGTACAAATGCTTAAAGGGATATATGAGACCCAAAAAAAAATTCTATCATGATTCAGATAGAGCAGCAATTTTAATCAGCTTTCTAATTTACTCATGTAATCATTTTTTCATTGTTCTCTTGGTATCTTTAATTGAAATAGCAGGAATTTAAGCTTACGAGCTGGCCCATTTTTAGTTCAGCACACTGGGTAACTCTTGCTGATTGGTAAATACATTTAGCCACCAATTAGCAAGCATTACCCAGGTGCTGATCTGAACCAAAAATGGCCTGGCTTCAAAGCTTACATTCATGCTTTTCAAATAAAGATACCAAGAGAATGAAGAAAAATGTAATAACAGTGTCGTGGTGGGGATTGGGGCGGGGAGGCGTCAAAATGCACCTTTGCCTGTGTAGACAAAAATCCTTGCACCGACCCTGGTTGTACGTGCTCATGCACAATTTCCCCATAGACATCAATGGGGAGAGCCGGCTGAGAAAAAGTCTAACACCTGCAATAAAGCAGCGTAAAGCTCAGTAATGCAGCCCCATTGATTCCTATGGGGAAAGAAAATTTATGTTTACACCTAACACCCTAACATGAACCCTGAGTCTAAACACCCCTAATCTTACACTTATTAACCCCTAATCTGCAGCCCCCGACATTGCCGAAAACTACATTATACATATTAAACCCTAATCTGCCACTCCGAACATCGCCGCCACCTACATTATACTTATTAACCCCTAAACCGCCGCCAGCCAACATTGCCGCCACCTACATTATACTTATTAACCCCTAATCTGCCACCACCTACATTATACATATTAACCCTTAATCTGCTGCCCCCAACATCGCCGACACCTACATATTTATTAACCCTTAATCTCCCTCCCCAATGTCGCCGCAACCTACCTACATTTATTAACCCCATAATCTGCCGCCCCCAACGTCGCCACCACTATTCTACATTTATTAACCCCTAAACCTAAGTCTAACCCTAACACCCCCTAACGTAAATATAATTAAAATAAATCAAAATAAAACTTACTATCATTACCTAAATCAGTGACGTCACTAGGGTTGGTGTCACCCGGTGCGGTAAGTTATGGTGTCACCCCCCTCCCCCCAGAAAGCAGACACAGACAAACACATACATACAAACACTCAGACACACTTAAAAACACACTCAGAGACACACGCAAAAACACTCAGGCACACACACAAAAACACTCAGGCACACACACAGAAACACTCAGGCACACACACAAAAACACCCAGACACAAACACTCAGACACACACACAAAATTACTCAAACACACACATACAAAATATGTAAACTGCACTGCATTAATTATAAAGTTCTTGCCTTGAGCTGCTCCCTGGCTCAGCAGCGCATCAAATGAAAGATAAACAGAGCACTCTAAAAATAAATCACTAAAGAAAAGGTTTAGGTGCGCAAACTATTAAAATTCTGTTCTCTGACTCTGTTCCAAGTCTGTCAGTGCACAGCCCCAGGCCGCGTGCCTACCTCTTCTTATGGCCAATCACCTCTGCACTCTGCCCACCCACAGACCCCCGCCCGCCCTCCCCTCCTACCTATTCAGTGTGCACTTAGTGTACCGTAACCGTACCGGTCTGGTGGGCATCATACATGGCTCCTTCACTTTAGAGACAGTGTCAGACAGTCATGCGGTCAGGTGCCAGGCATCCCCCTCACTATTTCCTGTTTCCCGTTTAGAGAGACAGCACAGCAGTGAGTGACTCCACTGCTCCACACGTCACTGAGCAGTGAGCACAGATAGGCAGGCAGGTTTAGGCTAGCAGCGCAACTTTCGCAAGCCCCACGGCACGCCCACAACATTCAAATTGAAACTGGGCGGGGGAAGAGCAAAGTACAAACAAGCAAAAGCAGCTGGGAAAACTATTTGTGGAAAGCGCTGGCTCAAGGGGGAAAAAATGAAGTGTCTACAACTTTCCCAGCATCAGCCAATAGGATTTTTTCAACCTTAATTTGGATTGGATGATAGAATTCTATCAGCCAATCGGAATCTAAGGGACGCCATCTTGGATGACATCATTTAAAGGAACCTTTATTCGTCGTTAGTCGTCGGAAAGAAGAGGATGCTCCGTGTCGGATGTCTTGAAGATGGACCCGCTCCGGATGGATGAAGATAGAAGATGCCGTCTGGATGAAGACTTCTGCCCATCTGGAGGACCACTTCTCCCAGCTTGGATGAAGACTTCTCCTGGCTTCGTTGAGGACTTCTTGCCGCTTCAATGAGGAGTTCTCCTGGCTTCGTTGAGGATGGATGTCGGATCTTCAAAACTGTAAGTGGATCTTCAGGGGGTTAGTGTTAGGATTTTTTAAGGGTTTATTGGGTGGGTTTTATTTTTAGGTTAGGGATTTGGGCTGGAATAGAGCTAAATGCCCTTTAAAGGGCAAGGCCCATCCAAATTCCCTTTTCAGGGCAATGGGGAGCTTAGCTTTTTTTTAGTTAGGTTTTTATTTGGGTGGTTGGTTGTGTGGGTGGTGGGTTTTACTGTTGGGGGTTGTTTGTATTTTTTTTCAGGTGAAAGAGCTGATTTCTTTGGGGCAATGCCCCACAAAAGGCCTTTTTAAGGGCTATTGGTAGTTTATTTTAGGATGGGGGGGGTTTATTTCGGGGGGGGGGCTTTTTATTTTGATAGGGCAATTAGATAAGGTGTAATTAGTTTAAATATCTTGTAATTTGTTTTTTATTTTTTGTAATTTAGTGTTTGTTTGTTTTTGTAATTTAGGTAATTGTATTTAATTTATTTAATTGCATTTAATTTAGGTAATTTATTTAATTGTAGTGTGTTAGTGTAACTTAGGTTAGGTTTTATTTTACAGGTAAATTTGTTAAAATAAATACAAACTTGCCTTAAAATAAAAATAAACCCTAAGCTAGATACAATGGCCTCTAGTTATCAAGCCGTCAACCGCAAATACGCTGGAATTCCGCAGCATATTTTTTGGCGAGGCTTATTCGCCGTAGTTATCAAGCCCAACAGCCCGGCAAAAGTAGAATTTAGTGACGTAACCTACGATCCGCCGGACTCAGTCCGACACAGATCGATGGTTACGTCACTACAGATGTTCCGAACGCAAGTTCAACACAATCTGACTACTTTTGGTAGTTATCAAACTACTACCAGGTAAGCTCACCACTATTCCGGGCCAGCGTACCTGGTTTTCATAGGAATCAATGGAAGTCTGAAAGCAGCGAGAGCTCATGTTCGCTACTGCCCGATATCCCATTGATTCCTATGGGATATGTCTACACCTAACACCCTAACATGTACTCCGAGTCTAAACACCCCTAACCTGCCCCCCTACACCACCGCCACCAAGTCTAACACTAAAACCCCCTTAACTTTAATATTATTTTAATAAATCTAAATAAAACTTACTATTATTAACTAAATTATTCCTATTTAAAAATAAATACTTACGAAGGAGGCGGAGCTAGCCAGCTATCGATGCAGCAGTGTCTGTGTGTAGCTCCTGACCAAAAAGCTTAATAAACTGACGAAAAGTTTTTTTAAAAGTTTAGCAAGGCCATTCTTAAGCACCGGGCAGTGTCCTCAGCCAGGACAACAGACATCAACTCGAATTTCTCAAAATTTCAGAAGGCGCAATTTGATCCGAACCCGAGAACCGGAAGAAAACTGGGAAAGTCCGCGACTGCAGCCTACTCCGGACCGGAAGGCCACACTGAAAGCCTTTAAACATCCCTGAGGCCATTATATCAGTCACGACTAGGTATTTGAGCAGGCAAATAACAAGATACTCCAACTGAATGACAAGATCTGCTTTAAATACAGTAGAGGGTCAGTGCAAAACACGGAATTTGGCGCGAACCGCCATTTTACAGGTACATCTTTACTCTTTTGGCAAGTTATATGTTATATGGACAGATGGGCTACTATGGAATGTAAACAGGGGGTCTAAGTGACATTACATATAACCTCAAATAACTAAGGAGGGAGACCCTGAAGTACTTTACAGTATTGCAAAACACTACGACCACATTTGTCTACTCCCCTGAAGGACTAGTCACAGAGCTGGTTCTGTAATTTGGGCCCCTAGCCTTAAATTGTAATCTCTATTAGAAAAACTAGGGAAGAGACATTAAAAGCTAGCCTGAAACACTGGAGCAGCCAGAAACAGCCTATTTCAGCCTCTGCCAGTAGACGTTTGCTGTTAATTATCCGTAGTGAAGATTGGCACTCTCTCCTCACCCCTTTCCTGCGAGCTAACCTGCTGGTAGGTCATATCCAAGGCTCCCTATCCGTGATGGTCCTGTCAGGACAGACTTCCCTGAGGAGTTGAGTGCTGACTGGAATTATATCAGAATTCAGAATAAGGTGACCCTCTACACTTCATCTTATGTGATCTACATTTAACAGATGGACTTCTGATAAGGTAATACAATACATATTAGGGCTATTTCCACTCGCTGCCTTCTCTTCCTCTAGCCTGAAAAATTTTGGGCAACAGGGAATACAGGAGAGGTGATTGTTGCAGGCCCTAATTCACTTCACCTTGTCAGGATTGTTTCACACATGTCAAATTCCTTCTATTTTCAAGCATAAATGAGTACAACAAAGGTTTAGATGACCTAGCTGAGGAATATTTCGGGCATGTCTGAATAAATTAATGAGGAAGGGTGGTTCCCTGAGAGATTAAGGATTTCTGGGCTGCTACGTGGCCATCAAGGGGATAAGATTTCAAAGCATAGGAGATACATTATCACCCATCGGATTTCACTTAGCGAAGAGTTCGAGAATCTTTTTTCACATATCATCTTTATCTATATCCAGAAGATGAAAAGTTGTACGCAATCTGTTAAAGAGTGTCTATCCAAATCGCAACAGAAAAAGAAACAAGCTCAAATGAGGCTCTCTTAAAGCAGATAAAACAAATGTTTCACAAAGAAATGAGAGCGGCTCTTTCAGCAGCTCTTTCAAACAAGATATTGCTGATATAGGGGAGAGAACTTCAACAATTGAAGACAAAGTTGATGAAATAGTGAAAGAGATCCCAGAACTACAAGCAACAGTGAGTTCACAACAAGCACAAATACAAAAATTAGAAGATCACTTGGAGGATCTGGAAAACAGATCTCGTAGATCTAACATTCGCATACGCAACTTACCTGAAAAATATTATAATCTTCAAGTTATCATCACACAGATCTTTCAACAATTACTACCAGAGGAAGATGCATCATTCCTTCTTATGGAAAGAGTACATCGAGCATTAGTCAAACCTCCAACACCTGGAGCTTATAGAGATGTGATAACAAAACTCCACTATTATCATATTAAAGACAAAATCATGCAAGTGGTGCGAGGAGTTCCAGAGATCACTTTTGAGGGACACAAAATCCAAATATTTGCGGACCTATCCCCTATCACTCTGAAGAAGAGAAGAGAATTCAAGCCCATAGTAGCAGCCCTAGCCAATGCTCAGATTAAATATAGATGGGGATTCCCCTTTAGGTTGTCTTTCACAGTGGACAAAACATCATACTCTTGTGTTACAGTTGAAGAAGGACAGTCAATTTTAAACAGGCATCATATTGACAAACCATCATACACACCTTCCCAGTCTCCTAAGCCACAGCGAAAAGCTCTAACATGCACCTGGACACCAGTGCTCAAGAATGGGAAGACTAAGAAGCGAAACCAAGAATCAGAGAGTCCGACTTGATCTACAGAAGCAAAGCCCATGTTTTAGTTGCAATTTAACATGCTCCCTATAGGGGGATATGTTCATCAAAAGGGGCTTGAACTTTGAGAGCAAGCCCGAAATAATGATGGGACTTTAGAACTGGACTTAGCTTTGGTATGACGTTGAATACATAGGCTATTAACCTAGGTCCAGAGACATGGAGTCCACCCTTAATTCTAGTTATAATACCAAGTTGATAGGTATTTAATATGCTAATATTGTATGCCCAAAATTTCTTTTATTCTATTGATTCTTTATGTTTGTTATTTTCTTTATCCTATTTGTTGTTACTATGTTACATTACATCTTGGGATCATGGATCCTAGTTAAGACCGAACAAGATCAGTTGTTATTTGATTTTCTATTGCTCAGACTAACTGTTAAATATTCTTCCAGCTCAGCATTATGTACAATTCATAGTGTTATGTTTCAAAATATGTGTGCTCCACGGAGCATGATTGACAGCTCTACACCCATACAGGGAGGGGGACACGACCAGACAACAACTGGTGAGTTTTTTGAGCTTGTGCTTCAAGAGTTTTTTTTCTTTTCTTTCTATATATATATATATATCTAAAGTTAAGAAATGCCTATTAATATAGTCTCACATAATGTTAGGGGGCTACACTCCAATATCAAGAGACGTAAAGCCCTAGACACATATAAATCCATGAAGACCCATATAATCCTATTGCAGGAAACCCATTTCACAAAAGTGAAAACCCCAAAATACTGGAATAAAAGCAACCCCACTCAATTTCATGCCACTTGTCAATCTAAGAAATGTGGGGTATCCATTCTGGTCCATTCAGAGCTAAATTTTAAAGAAGACGAGGTAATTACAGATAAGGCAGGAAGATATATTATTGTTAAGGGTAGAATACATGACACACATATCATACTGGGTAATATATACGCACCTAATGATTCTCAGGCTACATTTCTGTCCAAGTTAGGAAAAATGCTAACTACATGGAGAAAATCCCGTCTAATCATAGGGGGGGATTTTAATTTAGTAGCTAATGCTGATTTGGATAAATCCGCGATCCCATCTACAACTTCCTCCCAAAGTTCTAAAAAGCTTTTGTATGATTTTTTTCTTGACCATAATTTGGTAGA
Organism: Bombina bombina; assembly: GCF_027579735.1. NCBI lineage: Eukaryota > Metazoa > Chordata > Amphibia > Anura > Bombinatoridae > Bombina > Bombina bombina. The sequence goes on from NC_069499.1 coordinate 534,290,385, forward strand.
TAGTTGGAGATATATAAACCCAAAAATAAGAGATTATTCATTCTACTCCACATCACATAATGTATATTCAAGGATAGATTAAATCATAGTTAGCCAGATTATGTCCCCCTTAATATTAGCTTCTGACATCATACCTGCAACCTGGTCAGATCACAATGGTGTGTTGACAAAAATGATTGGCTTAATTGATCCCTACAGGGGCAGAAGCTGGACCATAAACCCAACACTATTTAGGGATAAGCTATTTACGCAGAATCTACAGGCAGAAATTTCTCATTTTTTAGCACTTAACCACAACTCAGTGTCTAATCCTTTACATATATGGGGGGCATTAAAAGCTTTTACCAGAGGCATCTTGATAAAAGAATCTAGTAAACAGAATAGAGCCTATCTAGTTCAACTCGAACACCTCAGGCATGAGATCAGACACCTGCAATCGCAACATCAAATATCACATGATGATAAAACATTAAAGCTATTGAGACATAAGAAAAATTCTCTGGATCAATTATTGACAAAGGAGGCTACCAGGTCCCTAAAACTTGTTGATACCCAATACTTTATACAAGCCAACAAACCTGATAAATTGCTAGCGTTTAAATTAAAAGAGATAACTAGGACATCCTCAGTGCCACAAATCCAAAAGACAGATGGGCTGATCTCTAATCATCCGCAGATTATTGCTGACACTTTCGCCCAGTATTACCAAAACCTATATGCCCTGCCCTTATTCCAAAATCCTACCACATTAGATAAGGACACAAATTAATTTTTACAGGCATGTTACTTACCTAAGATAGCGCCAGAGGAACTAGATAGGCTAAATTCGCCAATAACCATTCATGAGGTGAAATTAGCAATACGCAATTTGAAGATTGGTAAGGCGCCTGGTCCTGATGGGTACTCAGGTATCTTTTATAAAACATTTACACAAGATCTTGGCCCCTTTTTAGTCAAAATATTTAATTACATGTTGGAGGGGGGAGCTATTCCCAAGGAACTCTTAGAGGCTCGTATCTCAGTGATTCCTAAACCTGGAAAATGTAAACAACACTGTAAAAACTATAGGCCCATCTCTCTGATTAATATAGATATTAAGTTATTTACAAAAATTTTGGCAACCAGATTAAATGATATTCTCCCAAAACTTATTCACCAAGATCAGGTGGGATTTATTCGTAATAGAGAGGCCCCAGATAACATTCGGAAAATTATAGACCTCATAGACTTTGCTTCAGAACAAAATGTGCCTTCTCTGTTTCTTTCATTAGATGCAGAGAAGGCATTTGATCGGGTAAATTGGGACTATCTAGCTGCAGTGTTAAAAAATATGGGCTTTACGGGTAATTTTTGTGCAGCAGTTTCCTCAATCTATTCTAACCCTTCTGCCTTCATCAAAATAGCGGGCTATAATCCACATCTATAAAAATTCTTAATGGGACCAGACAGGGGTGCCCATTATCGCCATTGTTGTTAGCTTTATGCATAGAACCATTGGCAGCTAGTATTAGACAAAATGTAGATATTAGTGGGATTAGGATAAATAACAATGAACACAAGATCAGCTTATTCGCGGATGATGTAATTCTGTGTATTACCAAACCCATGATTTCCCTCCCTCTGGTATACTCAACTATTAGCAGATTCGCCGGCATTTCAGGGTACAAGATCAATAATGATAAATGTGAGGCAATTAGTACACATCTCCCAGAACATACTAAAAAACTATTAACCTTGAACTTTGACTTCAACTGGGCAGATAAGGATATGAAGTACTTGGGTATCACAATCCTGAACAATCTGGATCATCTCTATAAACTAAATTACACGCCCTTGTTCACACACATCAAAAATTTGTTATCAAGGTGGAACAAGCTTAATTTATCTTTATATGGCAGACTGACGTCAATTAAGATGATGGTTCTACCTAAAATTCTATACCTTTTCCGCTCACTACCTATAAACATACCTATCACCATATTACGAAAAATACAGAAAGACCTGATAGCATTTATTTGGAAATACCGATGATCCAGAGTTAATAAGCAAACTCTTCTTAGGCATAAAATAGGAAGAGGGATGGGATTGCCAGATCTTACGGCTTACTACTACGCAGCCAGAATGGCACAATCCTCTCTATGGCATAATCAGTTAGATAAAATTCAATGGGTTCAAATAGAATCAGATATGATGAGGATATACCCTATCTATAAATTGCTATGGACTGCTAAAAAGGATAGGCCCCCTAACTGGAGAAGTTTTATTACTATATCACATACGTTAACATTATGGGAAACACTGACATCCAAATACTCTTTGATACCGAGGGGGTCAAAGGCGACCCCTCTGGTAACATTATTTACCAAGTATGAAAAGGTTACACAGGAGAAATGGGCAAATAAAGGCTTGTATCGGATCGCAGATACTCTTGTAGGCACTAAGCTAATGACCTTTCAACAATATACTGAACTAAATAGGCAAGAGAGGGTGAGTTTGTTTCACTACCTCCAATTAAGAGCGAGAGTAGACGAGATCCTAGGACAAAATAAATTGACTGTTAGCTCCTATCTAGAGAGACTCTGTTTAGCCACTGAACGGACAAGAGGGGCGATTTCAAAATTATATATACAGTTTAATACCCCATCCAAGCTGAGTAAATTACCATTCATGGTAAAATGGGAATCGGAATTTAACTTTACCTGGACCGCTGAAAGGTGGTGTGACACCTTAAAGTCTGGTACCGCTTTTTCTATTTGTGCTCATTTGAAGGAAAATGTTATCAAAGTAGCCTATAGATGGTACTTCCATCCTTTAAGAATATATACAGCACATGGGAACATAAGTTGTTTACGTGGCTGCACTGAAAGCGGAACATATGCACACATGTGGTGGCATTGTTGCCATGTATCACAAATATGGTCACAAACGTCAGCACTCCTAAGTGAAATTATGGATAGGCAGATTAATTTAACCCCCACTCAGGCATTGCTGCATGAACCTCTCCCAGGCTTGACCCCAAGAGCAAATAAATTGGTGGCGCTGATTTGCACTATAGCTAAGTTATCTATTGCAAGGTATTGGAAGACCACGATTCCTTCATTTTTGATCATTAGGAATAAAATTGATTATTATTATCAAATGAGTAGATTTGGCGTCCCTCGAATTCCGATTGGCTGATCGGAACAGCCAATAGAATGCGAGGTCAATCCGATTGGCTGATTGAATCAGCCAATCGGATTTTTCCTACCTTAATTCCGATTGGCTGATAGAATCCTTTATCCAATCAGAATTCGAGGACGCCATCTTGGATGACGTCCCTTAAAGGAACCTTCATTCGTCTTTAGTCTGTCGGGCCAGCAGGATGTTCCGCGTCAGAGGTCTGGATGATGGAGCAGCGGTTGGATGAAGATTGAAGACACCACTTGGATGAAGACTTCTAGCGGATGGAGGACCTCTTCTGCCCCGCTTGGATGAAGACTTCGGCCGGATGGAGGACCTCTTCTTGCCCCGCTTGGATAAAGAATTTGGCTCGGCTGAGTGAAGACGACTCAAGGTAGGGAGATCTTCAGGGGGTTAGTGTTAGTTTTTTTTAAGGGGGGTTTGGGTGGGTTAGAGTATGGGTATGTGGGTGGTGGGTTTTAATGTTGGGAGGGGGGGTTGTATTTTCTTTTACAGGTAAAAGAGCTGATTACTTTGGGGCAATGCCCCGCAAAAAGCCCTTTTAAGGGCTGGTAAAAGAGCTGATTACTTTGTAATTTAGAATAGGGTAGGGCATTTTTTATTTTGGGGGGCTTTATTATTTTATTAGGGGGCTTAGATTAGGTGTAATTAGTTTAAACGTTGAGTATTTTTTTTTTTTTTCTGTAATTTAGTGTTTGGGTTTTTTTGTTCCATAGTTTAGTTTATTTAATTGAATTTAATTTTAGGTAATTGTAGTTAATTTATGTAATTATTTTAATAATAGTGTAGTGTTAGGTTTAATTGTAACTTAGGTTAGGATTTATTTTACAGGTAATTTTGTAAGTATTTTAGCTAGGTAGTTATTAAATAGTTAATAACTATTTAATAGCTATGGTACCTAGTTAAAATAAATACAAAGTTGCCTGTAAAATAAAAATAAATCCTAAAATAGCTACAATATAATTATTAATTATATTGTAGCTATCTTAGGGTTTATTTTACAGGTAAGTATTTATTTTTAAATAGGAATAATTTAGTTAATAATAGTAAGTTTTATTTAGATTTATTAAAATAAGTTAGGGGGGTGTTAGTGTTAGACTTAGGTTTAGGGGTTAATGAGTTTAATGTAGGTGGCGGTGGTGTAGTGGGGGTCAGGATAGGGGTTAATAAATGTAATGTAGGTGGCGGTGGGCTCCGGGTGCGGCGGTTTAGGGGTTAAACAATTTATTTAGTTGCGGCGGGGTCCGGGATCCGCAGGATAGGGGTTAATAACTTTAATATAGGTGGCGGCGGTATAGGGGGCGGCAGATTAGGGGTTAATAGGTATAATGTAGGTGGTGGCGGGGTCTGGGAGCGGCGGTTTAGGGGTTAATACATTTATTAACCCCTAAACCGCCGCTCCCAGACCTCGCCGCCACCTACATTATACCTATTAACCCCTAATCTGCCGCCCCCTATACTGCTGCCACCTATATTAAAGTTCAGGATCCAGGAGCGGCGGTTTAGGGGGTAATAACTTTATTTAGGTGCAGGGGGCTCCGGGAGCGGTGGTTTAGGGGGTAAAACAATATAGTTTAGTGTGGGTGCTTAGTGACAGTATAGCAAGAAAGCTGTGAAGAAGCCGATGAGCAGAGAGATCAATGACTGTCAGTTAACAAGAGTCCGCTGCTCATCGCTCCGTACTTGGTCCGCGGCTTCTTGACAGCTTTCTTGATAACTTTGGCGAATGTATTCAGGTCCACGGCATCGATGGTAGGCGAGATTAGGCGAGCGTATTGGGCCGGCGAATGCAGGAAAGTAGACGGCTTCATAACTAGAGGCCAATGTAACTATTAGTTATATTATAGCTAGCTTATGGTTTATTTTACAGGTAAGTATTTAGTTTTAAATAGGAATTATTTAGGTAACGATAGTAAGTTTTATTTAGATTTATTTTATTTATATTTAAGTTAGGGGGTGTTAGGGTTAGACTTAGGTTTAGGGGTTAATAAATTAAGTATAGTGGCGGCGACGTTGGGGGCGGCAGATTAGGGGTTAATAAATGTAGGTAGGTGGTGGCGATGTTGGGGCGGCAGATTAGGGGTTAATAATATTTAACTAGTGTTTGCAAGGCGGAAGTGCGGCGGTTTAGGGGCTAATATGTTTTTTATAGTGGCTGCATTTCGGGAGCGGCAAATTAGGGGTTAATAATTGTATTTTAGTGTTTGCGATGCGGGAGGGCCTCGGTTTAGGGGTTAAAAGGTAGTTTATGAGTGTTAGTGTACTTTTTAGCACTTTAGTTATGAGTTTTATGCTACAGCTTTAGAATGCGTTACGAATCTTGACAGGATAGGGTGTACCGCTCACTTTTTGGCCTCCCTAGAAAAGCTTTTAATACCGGCGCTATGGAAGTGTCAGGGTTTTTTCCCTGTTTTGTTTGCCATGTGCTGCTGGCAGCCATTTTACTCACCTCTCTTGCTGACTATGGTGCATTGTGGGGGATGCTGCTCATTTCCTGCACTTCCTTTTATGGCCAGACTGGTGCGCATCATCTGTGTGAGACAGGATGCAGTCTCAGAATTGTGATGTCATCACTTATTATTTAAATGGCCTCTGTTCAGTATGCTTTGCCTTTGCATTGTCTCAGACCTGTTTGTGAGAGTTCCTGTGTATTACCTGGCTGTCTGACGTCCTTCCTCGTTCTTAATCCCTGGCTTGTTCCTGACTCTGCTGTTTTCCTTGTTCCTGATTCCGGCTCGTCTGACTATTCGCTTTGGCTCCTGACTCGGCTCGTCTGACTATCAGCTCTGGTTTTGACTCCTGGCTTGTTATTTGACTTGTGGACTTTTTATTATTTTTTTGTTATTAATAAAGGTGCGATTATTTTTGCACTTCTCATCTCAGTCTGATTCCTGGCACCCTGACATTATGCAAAGGCCATGAATCCTGATGGTGCTAATAATCCACCTTTTCCTGCCATCATTTCCAGGATGGATGAACAGGATCACTGCTTGGATCAATTTGCACTAGCCCTGCAAACCCTGCTGACTCGCACTGCACATTTGGACCAAAGTGTCCCACAAGTTATGGCTGCTCCTGTTTCCGCTGATGCACCTAGTCCTACCAGGAGCATGTCCAGTTCTGCACCTCTACCTCAGTGATATGGAGGCGATCCTTTTCAGTGCAGAGGGTTTTGAACCCGGTGGGCATTTACTTTGAGTTGTTACCTCAGGCGTTTCCCTCTGAAGAGCTAAGGTGGGATTTCTCATCTAGTTACTCTCTGACACAGCTCTTGCCTCGGCTAATCCCTTGTGGGAGACTAATAAACCTGTGATTTTAAATTACCCTGAATTTGTAGCCTCCTTTCGAAGGGTATTTGATGTTCCGGCTCGCTCCTCCTCTGCTGCTAAATGACTCATGTCCATTCAGCAAAGTACAAGATCTGTTGCTCAATATGCTATTGAGTTCCGTACGCTTGCCGCAGATGTTGGTTGGAACAATGAAGCCCTTGTTGCCACCTTCTTTCATGGGCTCTCTGATGCAATTAAAGACAAAGTTGCTGCCAGAGATTTACCAGAGGATCTCAAGGCATTGGTGTCTTTTTTGATCCTAATTGACATCAGACTCAGAGAGAGGCCCTCTTTCAAGGAGCGCTTGCGGAAGCCTCCTGTTACATTGTCTCCTACGTGTTCCCACCCATGCCTCCCTCTCCTCCCATGCCTCCTGGTCCCAAGTCACCAGGTACTGCTGAGCCGATGCAGTTGGGATTCACACATCTCTCCACGGCGGAGAGTGGCTTTAGGAGGAGGGAGGGGCTCTGCCTCTATTGTGGGTTACAGGGCCACCTTTTGAAGTCTTGTCCTACACGGCCGGGAAACGCTCGCACCTCGTCCCCGGAACCGCTTAAGGAGAATCCTTTGGTCATGGTTGTCCTTTCCTGGGTGGACTCCTCCATAGTCACCCAGGCTCTTATTGACTCCGGTGCTGCGGGCTATTTCATTGACAGTGCTTTTGTATCAAAGCACTCCATTCCTGTTTTGCCTCGGTCCATTCCGCTTGCTATTGAGGCCATTGATGGCAGACCACTTCAGCCCGCACTCGTTACTCACGAAACTGCTCTGTTGTCCATGGCTGTTTGGGCTCTCCATTTTGAAACCCTCCAGTTCCAAGTGATAAACTCTCCGCATTTTCCGGTTGTTCTGGGTTATCCCTGGCTCCAAAAGCACAATCCCAGTCTCGACTGGCGCAGATCCGGGAGCGGTGGTTTAGGGGGTAAAACAATATAGTTTAGTGTGGGTGCTTAGTGACAGTATAGCAAGAAAGCTGTGAAGAAGCCGATGAGCAGAGAGATCAATGACTGTCAGTTAACAAGAGTCCGCTGCTCATCGCTCCGTACTTGGTCCGCGGCTTCTTGACAGCTTTCTTGATAACTTTGGCGAATGTATTCAGGTCCACGGCATCGATGGTAGGCGAGATTAGGCGAGCGTATTGGGCCGGCGAATGCAGGAAAGTAGACGGCTTCATAACTAGAGGCCAATGTAACTATTAGTTATATTATAGCTAGCTTATGGTTTATTTTACAGGTAAGTATTTAGTTTTAAATAGGAATTATTTAGGTAACGATAGTAAGTTTTATTTAGATTTATTTTATTTATATTTAAGTTAGGGGGTGTTAGGGTTAGACTTAGGTTTAGGGGTTAATAAATTAAGTATAGTGGCGGCGACGTTGGGGGCGGCAGATTAGGGGTTAATAAATGTAGGTAGGTGGTGGCGATGTTGGGGCGGCAGATTAGGGGTTAATAATATTTAACTAGTGTTTGCAAGGCGGAAGTGCGGCGGTTTAGGGGCTAATATGTTTTTTATAGTGGCGGCATTTCGGGAGTGGCAAATTAGGGGTTAATAATTGTATTTTAGTGTTTGCGATGCGGGAGGGCCTCGGTTTAGGGGTTAAAAGGTAGTTTATGAGTGTTAGTGTACTTTTTAGCACTTTAGTTATGAGTTTTATGCTACAGCTTTAGAATGCGTTATGAATCTTGACAGGATAGGGTGTACCGCTCACTTTTTGGCCTCCCTAGAAAAGCTTTTAATACCGGCGCTATGGAAGTGTCAGGGTTTTTTTCCCTGTTTTGTTTGCCATGTGCTGCTGGCAGCCATTTTACTCACCTCTCTTGCTGACTGTGGTGCATTGTGGGGGATGCTGCTCATTTCCTGCACTTCCTTTTATGGCCAGACTGGTGCGCATCATCTGTGTGAGACAGGATGCAGTCTCAGAATTGTGATGTCATCACTTATTATTTAAATGGCCTCTGTTCAGTATGCTTTGCCTTTGCATTGTCTCAGACCTGTTTGTGAGAGTTCCTGTGTATTACCTGGCTGTCTGACGTCCTTCCTCGTTCTTAATCCCTGGCTTGTTCCTGACTCTGCTGTTTTCCTTGTTCCTGATTCCGGCTCGTCTGACTATTCGCTTTGGCTCCTGACTCGGCTCGTCTGACTATCAGCTCTGGTTTTGACTCCTGGCTTGTTATTTGACTTGTGGACTTTTTATTATTTTTTTGTTATTAATAAAGGTGCGATTATTTTTGCACTTCTCATCTCAGTCTGATTCCTGGCACCCTGACATTATGCAAAGGCCATGAATCCTGATGGTGCTAATAATCCACCTTTTCCTGCCATCATTTCCAGGATGGATGAACAGGATCACTGCTTGGATCAATTTGCACTAGCCCTGCAAACCCTGCTAACTCGCACTGCACATTTGGACCAAAGTGTCCCACAAGTTATGGCTGCTCCTGTTTCCGCTGATGCACCTAGTCCTACCAGGAGCATGTCCAGTTCTGCACCTCTACCTCAGTGATATGGAGGCGATCCTTTTCAGTGCAGAGGGTTTTGAACCCGGTGGGCATTTACTTTGAGTTGTTACCTCAGGCGTTTCCCTCTGAAGAGCTAAGGTGGGATTTCTCATCTAGTTACTCTCTGACACAGCTCTTGCCTCGGCTAATCCCTTGTGGGAGACTAATAAACCTGTGATTTTAAATTACCCTGAATTTGTAGCCTCCTTTCAAAGGGTATTTGATGTTCCGGCTCGCTCCTCCTCTGCTGCTAAATGACTCATGTCCATTCAGCAAGGTACAAGATCTGTTGCTCAATATGCTATTGAGTTCCGTACGCTTGCCGCAGATGTTGGTTGGAACAATGAAGCCCTTGTTGCCACCTTCTTTCATGGGCTCTCTGATGCAATTAAAGACAAAGTTGCTGCCAGAGATTTACCAGAGGATCTCGAGGCATTGGTGTCTTTTTTGATCCTAATTGACATCAGACTCAGAGAGAGGCCCTCTTTCAAGGAGCGCTTGCGGAAGCCTCCTGTTACATTGTCTCCTACGTGTTCCCACCCATGCCTCCCTCTCCTCCCATGCCTCCTGGTCCCAAGTCACCAGGTACTGCTGAGCCGATGCAGTTGGGATTCACACATCTCTCCACGGCGGAGAGTGGCTTTAGGAGGAGGGAGGGGCTCTGCCTCTATTGTGGGTTACAGGGCCACCTTTTGAAGTCTTGTCCTACACGGCCGGGAAACGCTCGCACCTCGTCCCCGGAACCGCTTAAGGAGAATCCTTTGGTCATGGTTGTCCTTTCCTGGGTGGACTCCTCCATAATCACCCAGGCTCTTATTGACTCCGGTGCTGCGGGCTATTTCATTGACAGTGCTTTTGTATCAAAGCACTCCATTCCTGTTTTGCCTCGGTCCATTCCGCTTGCTATTGAGGCCATTGATGGCAGACCACTTCAGCCCGCACTCGTTACTCACGAAACTGCTCTGTTGTCCATGGCTGTTTGGGCTCTCCATTTTGAAACCCTCCAGTTCCAGGTGATAAACTCTCCGCATTTTCCGGTTGTTCTGGGTTATCCCTGGCTCCAAAAGCACAATCCCAGTCTCGACTGGCGCAGGTCCGAAATTTTGTCGTGGTCCCTGCAATGTATTTCCACTTGTCTTCAGAAACCAGTTAAAGTCTTGTGCACTTCTTCGGTATCTCAATTGCCAGAGGAGTACCGAGAGTTCCTAGACATTTTTGACAAGGTGCGTGCCGGTATGTTGCCTCCTTACCGGTCTTACAAGTGTGCCATAGACCTGCAACCCGGAGCCATTCCTCCTCAGGGCCGGGTTTACCCTCTGTCTGTTGCAGAGAATTGTGCTATGGAGGAGTATGTTGCCGATGCTCTGTCATGGGAGATCATCCGCAAATCCTGCTCTCCTGCAGGGGCTGGCTTCTTCTTTGTGAAGAAAAAAGGTGGCGAGTTAAGACGATGCATCGATTATAGGGGTTTTAATCGTCTTACCATTAAAAATGCTTACCCTATTCCGCTCATTACGGAACTCTTTGACCGCCTCAAGGGAGCTACGGTGTTTACTAAACTTGATTTGAGAGGAGCGTACAATCTCGTTAGGATCAAGGAGGTCCACGAATGCAAAACATTGTTTAACACCAGGAGCGGGCATTATGATTATCTTGTAAAGCCCTTTGGTCTATGTAATGCTCCTGCTGTTTTCCAGGAATTTATTAATGATGTCCTATGAAATATGTTGCAACAGTGTGTTGTGGTGTTCTTAGACAACATCCTCATACACTCACCCACACTTGAGGCTCATCATTTTGATGTTACACGGGTTCTTCAGAGACTACGTGAGAACGGCCTGTTTTGTAAACTCGAGAAATGTGAGTTCCATCAGACTCAAGTAAGCTTCCTAGGTTATGTTATGTCCGTTGCAGGGTTCTCCATGGATCCTGACAAGTTATCTGCAGTTCTGCAGTGGCCTTGCCCAGTTGGTCTTCGGTCTATTCAACGTTTTTTGGGGTTTGCCATTTACTATAGAAAGTTTATTAAAAACTTTTCTTCCTTGGTCAAACCTATCACAGACATGACCTGTAAAGAGAATGATCCACTCCATTGGTCACCTACTGCCATTAAGGCCTTTGATAGTATTAAGACTGCCATTGCTTCCGCTCCAGTTCTGGCTCATCCTAATCCTGTCCTGTCTTTCGTTCTCGATGCGTCTGAGACTGGAGTAGGTGACCTCTTGTCTCAACGTCCTACGTCTGATGGTTCCTTGCATCCATGTGGTTTCTTCTCTAAGAAATTGTCTCCAGCGGACTGCAATTATGAAATTGGTGACAGGGAATTACTGACCATAATTTTGGCACTCAAGGAATGGAGGCATCTTCTCGAGGGTACTAGAGTGCCAGTGCTCATTTTTACTGACCACAAGAATTTAACTTATCTATCTGAAGCAAAACGGTTGTCGCCCTGACAGGCCAGATGGGCGCTATTTTTGTCTCGGTTTAATTATGTGGTCTCCTACCTGCCTGGTAGTAAGAATATTAGGGCTGATGCCATCTATCGACAATTTTCACCTCTGTCCAAGGAGGAGTCTCTATCTACTCCTGTTATACCTCCTGACCATATTTTAGCTACCATACTTACTAATTTGACTTCTCCCTTGGGGGAGGAGATCCTGGCTGCACAAACCAATGCACCTCCTGAGAAACCTAGTGGTAAGGGTTTTGTTCCTGAGAATCTTTGAACTAAACTTTTGCACACTTACCACTATCCTAAAGCCGCAGGTCACCCAGGCAAGAACCAAATGATTTGGTCTGTTACTCTTCAATTCTGGTGGCCAGGTCTTCATTCTGATGTTGCTGCGTATGTTGCCTCCTGCTCAGTTTGTGCACAGAATAAGACTCCTCAATGTCTTCCTGTGGGTCTTCTTCAGCCTATTGCTAATGGTGAGCGTCCTTGGACACATCTTTCCATGGACTTCATTGTCAAGCTCCCTGTTTCCAATGGCAATACTGTTATCCTTATGGTGGTTGACCGTTTTTCTAAAATTTCACATTGCATTCCCTTGATGAAGTTGCCTACCACTCAGGAGCTTGCTTCAATTTTTGCCCAGGCGGTCTTCCATTTACATGGGTTACCCAAGGAGATAGTGTTGGACCGGGGTATCCAGTTTGTCTCCAGATTTTGGCATTCCTTTTGTGCTTAAATGGGGATCCAGCTTTCCTTCTCCTCGACATATCACCCTCAATCCAATGGGGCTGCGGAACGGTCTAATCAAGCTCTGGAACAATTCCTCCGTTGCTATGTCTCAGATCACCACAATAATTGGTCTGAACTGTTACCTTGGGCAGAGTTTGCTCGTAATAGTGCTATTAATGCTTCCTCCAAGTTATCCCCGTTCATGGCGAATTATGGGTTTCAACCATCCTTGTTGCCCGATTCATTCATGTCTCAGGGTATTCCGGCTTTGGAGGAGCATCTCCGGCAACTCCGTTGCACGTGGGTGCAGATTCAGGATTGCCTTCATTGTTCTATGCAGCGCCAAAAGTTCCAGTCTGATCGTAGGTGTCTGCCCGCGCCTTCCTACCAGGTTGGTGAGAGAGTTTGACTGTCCTCCCATAACTTAAACCTTCTTGTGCCTTCCAATAAATTGGCTCCCCGTTATGTTGGTCCTTTTTGAATACTCTGACTGGTCAATCCTGTGGCCTACGCTCTTGACCTTCCTCCTGCAATTCGCATCTCCAATGTTTTCCATGTCTCCCTCTTGAAACCATTAGTTTGTAATCGGTTTACCGCTGTGTTGCCTCGTCCCCATCCTATCTTTTTGACAACCATGAGGAGTATGAGGTCAGCAGCATTATTGACTCTCGTATGTCCAGGGGCCGTGTACAGTATTTGGTTCACTGGAGGGGCTACGGTCCGGAGGAGCATTCTTGGGTTCCTTCCTCTGATGTTCATGCTCCCGCCCTCCTCCATGCCTTCCATGCCCATTTCCCCAACAAGCCTTTTGTCCTCCCGCAGGAGAGGGGTCGTTGAGGGGAGGATACTGTCAGGGTTTTTTCCCTGTTTTTTTTGCCATGTGCTGCTGGCAGCCATTTTACTCACCTCTCTTGCTGACTCTGGTGCATAGTGTGTGATGCTGCTCATTTCCTGCACTTCCTTTTATGGCCAGACTGGTGTGCATCATCTGTGTTAGACAGGATGCAGTCTCAGAATTGTGATGTTATCACTTATTATTTAAAGGGCCTCTGTTCAGTATGCTTTGCCTTTGCATTGTCTCAGACCTGTTTGTGAGAGTTCCTGTGTATTACCTGGCTGTCTAACATGCTTCCTGGTTCCTGATCCCCGGCTTGTTCGTGACTCTGCTGTTTTCCTTGTTCCTGATTCCGGGTTGTCTGACTATTCGTTTTGGCTCTTGACTCGGCTCGTCTGACTACCTGCTCTGGTTTTGACTCCTGGCTTGTTATTTGACTTGTGGACTTTTTATTATTTTTTTGTTATTAATAAAGGTGTGATTATTTTTGCACTTCTTGTCTGAATCTGATTCCTGGCACCCTGACAGGAAGTCTCATTGAAAAAAGACTATACACAATTTGCGTAAGTTGATTTGCGGTAAGGCCAAAAAAGTGTGCGGTGCCCCTAAATCTGCAAGACTTGTAATACCAGCGGTAGTGAAAAAGCAGCATTATAACCGGATAACGCTGCTTTTTCACCTTAACGCAAAACTCGTAATCTAGCCATTAGCTAGCTACAATATAACTAATAGTTATATTGTAGTTAGCTTAGGTTTTATTTTTATTTCACAGGTAAGTTTGTATTTTTTTAACTAGGTAGACTGGTTAGTAAATAGTTATTAACTATTTACTAACTACCTAGTTGAAATAAATACAAACTTACCTGTGAAATAAAACCTAACCTGCCTTACACTAAAACCTAACATTACAAAAAATAAAAATTACTAAATTACATTAAAAAAACACTAAATTACAAAAAATAAGAAACAAAATATCAAAAATAAAAAATAATTACACCTAATCTAATAGCCCTATCAAAATTAAAAAAGCCCCTAGCCTACAATAAACTATCAATGGACCTTAAACGTGCCTTTTGTGGGGCATTGCCCCAAAGATATCAGCTCTTTTACCTGTAAAAAATATACAAACACCCACCCAACAGTAAAACCCACCCCCCCACAACCAACCCCCCAAATAAAATAACTATCTAAAAAAACCTAAGCTCCCTATTTCCCTGAAAAGGGCATTTGTATGGGCATTGCCCTTAAAATGGCATTTAGCTCTTTTACATGCCCAGTCCCTAAACTAAAATTAAAACCCACCCAAAAAACCCTTAAAAAAAACTAACACTAACCTCCGATGATCCACTTACAGTTCTTGTAGTCCCGCTTGAAGGATCCATCCTGCCGGCGAAGTTCTCATCCAGGCGGCAAGAAGTCTTCATCCGGACGGCCTCTTCCATCCTCATCCAGGCGGCAAAGTCCTCATCCAGGCGGCAAGAAGTCTTCATCCAGACGGCATCTTCTATCTTCATCCATCTGGCGCGGAACGGGTCCATCCTGAAGACATCCGGCATCCTCTTCATATGGTCGCCGCCGTAAACTGGAACTTCAATGCAAGTGATGTTATCCAAGATGGCGTCCCTTGCATTCCTATTGGCTCAAAGATTTAAATTAGCCAATAGGATTAGAGCTGCTAAAATCCTATTGGCTGTTCAAATCAGCCAATAGGATGAGAGCTCAATCCTATTGGCTGATTGGAACAGCCAATAGGATTTTAGCAGCTCTTATCCTATTGGATGACATCACTTGCATTGAAGTTCCAGTGTACGGCGGAGACCATATGAAGAGGATGCTCTGCGCCAGATGTCTTCAGGATGGACCTGCTCCACGCCGAATGGATGAAGATAGAAGATGCCGTCTGGATGAATACTTCTTTCCGCCTGGATGAGGACTTCGCTGGCTGGATGAAGATGGAAGATGCTGCCTGGATGAAGACTTCTTGCCGCATGGATGATGACTTCGCCGGCTGGATGGATCCTTCAAGCTGGACTTCAAGAACTGTAAGTGGATCATCAGGGGTTAGTGTTAGTTTTTTTTTGGGTGCGTTTTATTTTTAGTTTAGGGTCTGGGCATGTAAAAGAGCTAAATGCCCTTTTAAGGGCAATGCTCATACAAATGCCCTTTTCAGGGCAATGGGGAGCTTAGGTTTTTTTTAGATAGTTATTTTATTTGGGGGGGGGTTGTTGTGGGGTGTTAATTTTACTGTTGGGGGGTGTTTGTATTTTTTTACAGGTAAAAGAGCTGCTATCTTTGGGGCAATGTCCCACAAAAGGCCCTTTAAGGGCCATTGGTAGTTTATTGTAGGCTAGGGTTTTTTTATTTTGTGGGGGCTTTTTTATTTTGATAGGGCTATTAGATAAAGTGTCATTCTTTTTTATTTTTGATAATTTGTTTCTTATTTTTCGTAATTTAGTGTTTGTTTGTTTTTTGTAATATAGTTATTTTATTTCTTTTTGTAATTAGATACTTTTTGTAATTTTTAGAGTAGTGCTAGGATTTTTTTTAATGTGTAGTTTAGTTTAATTTAATTGGTAGTTAATTTAATTGTAGTTTAAAGGGACAGTCAACACCAGAATTTTTGTTGTTTAAAAAGAAAGATAATCCCTTTATTACCCATTCCCCAGTTTTGCATAACCAACACAGTTATAATAATACACATTTTACCTCTGTAATTATCTTGTATCTAAGCTTATGCTGGCTGCCCCCTTATTTCAGTTCTTTTGACAGACAGTGCTCAGTCCTAGGTCACTTTACGTGCATGAGCTCAATGTTATCTATATGAAACATGTGAACTAATGCCCTCTAGTGGTCAAAATGTATTCATATTAGAGGCAGTCTTTAAGGTCTAAGAAATTAGCATATGAACCTCCTAGTTTTAGCTTTCAACTAAGAATACCAAGAGAACAAAGCAAAATTGGTGATAAAAGTAAATTTGGAAGTTGTTTAAAATTGCATTTCCTATTTAAAACATGAAAGTTTTTTTGGACTTGACTGTCCCTTTAATAATTATCTTAGTTTAATTGTTAGATTAAAATTAATTCATTTAAAGGATCAGTAAACGTTTCAAAATGTTAGTCATGAAAATGTTTTGTTTTACAATTTAAAGTTAAATAAGCATAATGTAATATTTCTTTTTTTTTTTTTTTTTTAAATATAATTTTTAACAAATATTACCCCAAAGTTTCTTATTCTACTGCTCTGACTTATGCACCAAGCAATTCTTCATTAATGTAGGAGTGTCAGCAAAACTGTTTCACCAATCACATATTTCCCTATAATGAGCTTCTGAATATTCATTAGCAGCTGAGCGCATACCCGATTCCAGTAGCTCTTAATAAAGTGCGTTGTGAAAGAAAAGCTCTGCAATGCAATACATGCTCAAAAAATCAAAAAGTCTTTTTTTTTCTGTTTGAAGACATGCTCCTTTTTTATTATGTGTCAGTCAGTGTGTGGGGAAATAAGCAGTCTCCGGGTCCATCTACACAAAAATTTGCAAAGCAGTATTTCTTGTTGACAGGAGGTGCACGGCAGTTGCATGAAGGAATGTCCCACTCTCTCATCCTGACACGGAGCTACATGAATTTTATCTAAAATCAGTGGCGTCACTAGGGGGGTGCGGGCCACACCCGGGTAAGACCCTCCAGGGGGTGACACCACCAGAATTTTTTTTTTTACTTTTTATTGAAATTCAAAGAAATACAATGTAGAGATGCATAGATTTTTTTATTAGAGGGGCCATCATTTGTGAACATTAGTGGGACTGGGGAAGTTGTAGACACTTTTTTTTCCCCTTGAGCCAGCGCTACAATTTCCACAAATAGTTTTCCTGGCTGCTTTTTCTTGTTTGTACTTTGCTCTGCCCCTGCCCAATTTCAGTATGAATGTTGTTGGGGGCGTGCCGTGGGGCTTGCGAAAGTTGCGCTGCTAGCCTAAACCTGCCTGCCTATCTGTGCTCACTGCTCAGTGATGTGTGAAGCAGTGGAGTCACTCACTGCTGTGCTGTCTCTCTAAACGGGAAATGGGAAATCGTGAGGGGGATGCCTGGCACCTGACCGCATGACTGTCTTACACTGTCTCTAAAGTGAAGGAGCCACGTATGATGCCCACCAGACTGGTACGGTTACGGTACACTAAGTGCAAACTGAAGAGGTAGGAGGGGAGGGCGGGCGGGCGGGGGTCTGGGGGTTGGCAGAGTGCAGAGGTGATTGGCCATAAGAAGAGGTAGGCACGCGGCCCGGGGCTGTACACTGACAGACTTGGAACAGAGTCAGAGAGCAGAATTTTCATAGTTTGCACGCCTAAACCTTTTCTTTAGTGATTTATTTTTAGAGTGCTCTGTTTATCTTTTATTTGATGCTCTGCTGAGCCAGGGAGCAGCCCTAGGCATGAGCTTTATAATTAATGCAGTGCAGTTTACGTGTTTTGTATGTGTGTGTCTGAGTGTTTTTGTGTGTGTGTCTGAGTGTTTTTGTGTGTGTGTGTCTGAGTGTTTTGTGTGTGTGTGTCTGAGTGTTTTTGTGTGTGTGCCTGAGTGTTTCTGTGTGTGTGCCTGAGTGTTTCTGTGTGTGTGCCTTAGTGTTTTGGTGTGTGCGCCTGAGTGTTTTTGTGTGTGTCTGAGTGTTTTTGTGTGTGTGTGTGCCTGAGTGTTTTTGTCTCTGTGTCAGAGTGTTTTTGTGTGTATGTCTGAGTGTGTTTACGAGTGTTTGTGTGTGCATCTGAGTGTGTTTTTAAGTGTGTCTGAGTGTTTGTATGTATGTGTTTGTGTGTGTCTGCTTTCTGGGGGGAGGGGGGTGACACCATAACTTACCGCACCGGGTGACACTAACCCTAGTGACGCCACTGGGTTTTCCTATTTAGAAACCTTGGAAATGAAAAATAATAAAAACTACAAATAAAAGCTAAATGACACCAATTGTAAATATAAAGTCCTTACTTTGTAGTTTTTAAATATTAAACATTTTTTTTACGTTTAATGTCCCTTTAATTTGACAGTTAAGTTTTAATTTAATTTAAGATAGGGAAATTGTAATTTTAATATAACGTTCGGGGGCATTAGGTTTAGAGGTTAATAGTTTATTTTAGTATATTTCGTTGTGGGGGGCTTTCGGTTTAGGGGTTAATAGTCTATTTAAAAATATTTTGTTGTGGGGGGCTTGCGGTTTAGGGGTTAATAGGTTTATTATAGCGCCGGTGTGGGAAAGCGGCAGATTAGGGGTTAATCATATTCAAATAGTGTTTGCAATGCGGGAGGGCGGTGGTTTAGGGGTTAATAGGTTTATTATAGTGGCGACGATGTCGGGAGCAGCGGAATAGGGGTTTATACATTTATTATAGTGTTTGCAATTCTGGAGGGCCTCGGTTTAGGGGTTAACAGGTAGTTTATGGGTGTTAATGTACTTTTTAACACTTTAGTTATCAGTTTTATGGTACAGCAAACTCATAATACCGCCGCTATGGGAGTCCCATTGAAAAAGGACCTTTTTAAAAGTGCAGTACTGACGTTGCGTGACTGGCTAAAAGGTGTGTGGTACACCTATACCGACAAGACTTGTATTAGCAGCGTTAGGGAAAATGACCATAACGCTGCTTTTTCACTCATAACGCCAAACTCGCAATCTAGCTGAATGTTTGTTACATTTTATAATTGAGAAATTGTAAAATTGGTTTAAGGGCCTAAACCAAATAGGACTAAACATTATAATGATAATGGAGTTATCAATAAAAACTGTGTCATGCCTAGTAACACATAGAAATGAGACTTCTCAAGATGAATATTTCAGTTGTTTAGGCAAATTAAATTGTTTTTTCCTAGTATTCTTTTTAATCACTTCAGTCCATGGGGCCTATTTATCAAAGGTCTTGCGGACCTGATCCGACAGTGCGGATCAGGTCCGCAAGACTTTGTTGAATGCTGAGAGCAATACGTTCTCTGTATTCAGCATTGCACCAGCAGCTCACAAGAGCAGGGAGGTGTCAATCAACCCGATCGGGTTGAATTCCGGCGATTCCTGTCCACCGGCTCAGAGCAGGCGGACAGGGTTATGGATCAGCGGTCATTAGACCACTGCTTCATAACTGCTGTTTCTGGCGAGTCTGAAGACTCGCCAGAATCACGGGTCCACAAGCTCCGTTCGGAGCTTGATAAATGGGCCCCCATGTCTTTCTTTGCGATTTAGGTGAAACTGATGTGTCTCTGTCTGGTGCATATTTCAGTTTATAAGCTGCTTCCTGAACTGGTATGTCCATTAGTTTGCAAAAAGTAGTTATGTCAACTTGGGTTTTGCATTCTATTTTCTTTCCATTCTTCTGAACTTGCACTGAGGTTGGAAATCCCTATCTATATGGGACATTCAAAGATCTCAGGTGTGCAGGTAATAAATTCCCTTCTTTTCTGCTAAGAGTTTTTGCAGATAAATCCAGGAAAATTTAAATTTTTATGCTTAGCCTTGAAGTGTAATAGCTTGTATTGACCTTGCATAACTGTAGATTAAAGGCACAGTCTACTCCAGAATTGTTATTGTTTAAAAATATAGATAATCCCTTTATTAACCATTCCCCAGTTTTGCATAACCAACGGTTATAGTAATAAAGTTTTTACCTCTGTGATTACCTTGTATCTAAGCCTCTGCAAACTGCCCCCTTATTTCCAGTTCTTTTGACAGACTTGCATTTTAGCCAATCAGTGCCCTCTCATAAGTAACTCCATGGGCGTGAGCACAATGTTATCTATAGTGCTCACATGAACTAACGCTCACTAGCTGTGAAAAACTGTCAAATGCATTCAGATAAGAGGTGAACCTAAAGGGCTTAGAAATTAGCAGAGGAGTCTACCTAGGTTTAGCTTTCAACTAAGAATACCAAGAGAACAAGCAAATTTGATGATAAAAGTAAAATGGAAAGTTGTTTAAAATAACATGCCATATCTCAATCATGAAAGTTTAATTTTGACTAGACTGTCCCTTTAATTATCTGTGCTTGTAGCTTTGGATGCAAACTATTATATCTTTAGGCGGTAGATTGTCTGGAGGTTGTATGTGCGATGTGACCTTTCCAAGGATATCCCCTATATTGTTGTTGAATGAAGCTTAGCCATTTCCTGGAACAGACTTTGGAGGTAATCAGGAATATCTGCTCCATGTCTTGTTTCAGGGATCCCTTTGACCTATAGGTTGTTGCAACGTGTCCTGTTTTCCAGATCATCCACTTTGTTCTTCAGTTCAGATTTTTTATGTTGATGTAGTGATAATTTACAGGATAATTCTGTGTAGCTGTTAATCAGTTCCTCTCCATTTTCTTCAAGAAACTCAATTCTATTACCCAGTTCATTAATCTCTTTTTTTAAAGTCTGCACAGTCCTCTTTTATACATGATTTAACTTGGTCTACCAAAATTTCCATCACTTTGAGTAACAGGAGTATTAGCGTTGTGTTCTAAAGAGGTGGGTGATCTACATTGAGTATTGTGTCAAGATTGTCAGGCATGTTGTCGCCCTCAGAGTGAAGCGATTCTGTATTAGTGATGTCGCGAACCTAAAATTTTGCGTTCGCGAACAGCGAACGCGAACTTCCACAAAAGTTTGCGAACGGGCGAACCCGGGCAAACCGCCATTGACTTCAATAGACAGGCAAATTTTAAAACCCACAGGGACTCATTCTGGTCACAAAAGTGATGGAAAAGTTGTTTCAAGGGGACTAACACCTGGACTGTGGCATGCCGGAGGGGGATCCATGGCAAAACTCCCTTGGAAAATTACATAGTTGATGCAGAGTCTGTTTTTAATCCATAAAGGGCATAAATCACCTAAAATTCCTAAATTGTTTGGAATAACGTGCTTTAAAACATCAGGTATGATGTTGTATCGTTCAGGTAGTGTAAGGGTTACGCCTGCTTCACAGTGACAGACCAAACTCCCCGTTTAACGCACCGCAAACAACCGCAAACAGTTCATTTGCACAACCGCAACTCCCCATTTGCACAAGGTTGGATACCAAGCTAGCCATGTCCTGTTCTTTATCCTAACTGATATCAATGCGCGTGCAATCACTTCCTGGGGTAACAGAAAATACTCCACCCACAAGATGCTCCTATTATATTACTGCACTGAGGATGCTGCCTTTATCTGTGTGTCCTGCTCCCTGGCCGAAGAGCACAGGGGATACCAGGTCGAGCTGCTGAATGAGGCTTCTGAGAAGAAGAAAAAGAAACTGAGAAATGTTCTGCAGAAACTGACCACAAAGAGAGAGGAGACTGAGAAAAGAGTCCAGAGTCTGCAGAAGCACAGGAGAGGGGTGCAAGAGAAAGCAGCTGGTGTAACAGAGAGACTCACTGCCCTGATTAGGGACATCAGGAAACAGCTGGAAGACCTAGAGAAGCGAGTCCTGAGTGAGATCACCCAACAGCAGGAGCAGGTTTTACTCACAATCTCTGATCTGATCCAGCAGCTGGGAAAAAGAGAACGACAAGCTAACCAGGAAGATTTGCCACATTGAGGAGCTGTGCAACATGACTGACCCATTAACTGTCCTACAAGAACAGGAATCACACAGAGATGAGATGCTTGGTTGGTCCTCCTACTTCCAAGTTCCAATTTGGGGCACTGCGCGTGCAATCTAATGTGCCACCAGATAGGAGTGGTGTGTTAACTAGTACTATTCTTATCAGTTTAATCCCTGTTACGTGCCCTATCAGGGGACGTGTATATGGCATCGATTTTAGGAACCCGGAGATGATTTTAGGAACCGGGAGATGGAAAAAGATGCTTGGTCGGTCCGGCCACGAGATAGATAGATAGATACATAGATTAGATAGATAGATCAATAGATGCAATAGATACATTTGATGATAAATACGATAGATAGATAGATTTGATAGATAAATAGATAGATTTCCCAGACAGAGAATAATAGATAATTTCCCAGACAGAGAATTACAAGACGGGCTGTCTGGGACCCATGGTAAGGTTCCCAGAGGCCGTTGCGGCGCCCGAGGCTCTGATTAGAACAGAGCACTCTGTGTATCTGCCCTCGGCCAAAATCGGAACATTCTTTAGCTTTCTGTCTGTCGGCCAAATGTCCGTCTGCCAAATGTCTGTCTGCCAAATGTCCTTCTGCATTTTGTCAGAGCACCGCGTGCAATCTACTGTGCCACCAGATAGGAGTGGTGTGTTAACTAGTACTATTCTTATCAGTTTAATCCCTGTTATGTCCCCTATCAGGGGACGTGTATATGGCATGGATTTTAGGAACCGGGAGATGGAAAAAGATGCTTGAACACCCAGTACAGGTCGTTCTCCTTCAGCCTTTTTATATGAGGGTCCCCGACCCTCAACAGGCACGACAGCATGAAAGACCCCATATGCCATTACTTCCTTTTGCACAATCGAGTACAGGTATGGCATCGATTTTAGGAACCCGGAGATCATTTTTAGGAACTGGGAGATGGAAAAAGATGCTTGGACACCCAGTACAGGTCGTTATCCTTCAGCCTTTTTATACGAGGGTTCCCGACCCTCAACAGGCCAGACAGTTTGAAAGACCCCATATGCCATGACTTCCTTTTGCACAATCGAGTACAGGTATGGCATCGATTTTAGGAACCCGGAGATCATTTTTAGGAACCGGGAGATGGAAAAAGATGCTTGGACACCCAGTACAGGTCGTTCTCCTTCAGCCTTTTTACACGAGGGTCCCCGACCCTCAACAGGCACGACAGCATGAAAGACCCCATATGCCATGACTTCCTTTTTGCACAATCGAGTACAGGTATGGCATAGTTTTTAGGAACCCGGAGATAATGTTTAGGAACCGGGAGATGGAAAAAGCTGCTTGGACACCCAGTACAGGTCGTTCTCCTTCAGCCTTTTTATACGAGGGTCCCCGACCCTCAACAGGCACGACAGCATGAAAGACCCCATATGCCATGACTTCCTTTTGCACAATCGAGTACAGGTATGGCATCGTTTTTAGGAACCCGGAGATAATTTTTAGGAACCGGGAGATGGAAAAAGATGCTTGGACACCCAGTACAGGTCGTTCTCCTTCAGCCTTTTTATATGAGGGTCCCCGACCCTCAACAGGCACGACAGCATGAAAGACCCCATATGCCATGACTTCCTTTTGCACAATCGAGTACAGGTATGGCATTGATTTTAGGAACCCGGAGATGATTTTAGGAAACGGGAGATGGAAAAAGATGCTTGGACACTCAGTACAGGTCGTTCTCCTTCAGCCTTTTTATACAAGGGTCCCTCAACAGGCACGACAGCATGAAAAACCCCATATGCCATGACTTCCTTTTGCACAATCGAGTACAGGTATGGCATCGTTTTTAGGAACCCGGAGATAATTTTTAGGAACCGGGAGATGGAAAAAGATGCTTGGACACCCAGTACAGGTCGTTCTCCTTCAGCCTTTTTATATGAGGGTCCCCGACCCTCAACAGGCATGACAGCATGAAAGACCCCCATATGCCATGACTTCCTTTTGCACAATCGAGTACAGGTATGGCATTGATTTTAGGAACCCGGAGATGATTTTAGGAACCGGGAGATGGAAAAAGATGCTTGGACACCCAGTACAGGTCATTCTCCTTCAGCCTTTTTATACGAGGGTCCCTCAACAGGCATGACAGCATGAAAGACCCCATATGCCATTACTTCCTTTTGCCCAATCGAGTACAGGTATGGCATCGATTTTAGGAACCCAGATATGTTTTTAGGAACCGGGAGATGGAAAAAGATGCTTGGACACCCAGTACAGGTCGTTCTCCTTCAGCCTTTTTATACGAGGGTCCCTCAACAGGCACGACAGCATGAAAGACCCCATATGCCATTACTTCCTTTTGCACAATAGAGTACAGGTATGACATCGATTTTAGGAACCCGGAGATGATATTAGGAACCGGGAGATGGAAAAAGATGCTTGGTCGGTCCGGCCACGAGATAGATAGATAGATACATAGATTAGATAGATAGATAGATCAATAGATGTAATAGATACATTTGATGATAGATATGATAGATAGATTTGATAGATAAATAGATAGATTTGATAGATAAATAGATAGATTTGATAGATAGATAATTTCCCAGACAGAGAATTACAAGACGTGCGGCCTGGGACCCATGGTAAGGTTCCCAGAGGCAGTTGCGGCGCCCAAGGATCTGATTAGAACAGAGCACTCTGGAACGTATCTGCCCTCGGCTGAAATCGGAACATTCTTTAGCTTTCTGTCTGTCGGCCAAATGTCCGTCTGCCAAATGTCCTTCTGCATTTTGTCAGAGCACCATGTGCAATCTACTGTGCCAACAGATATGAGTGGTCTGTCAAGTAGTACTATTGTTATCAGTTAATACCTGTTATGTCCCCTATCAGGGTACGTGTATATGGCATGGATTTTAGGAACCGGGAGATGGAAAAAGATGCTTGGTTGGTCCGGCCACGAGATAGATAGATTTGATAGATAGATAGATAGATAGATACATAGATTAGATAGATCAATAGATGCAATAGATACATTTGATAGATACGATAGATAGATTTGATAGATAAATAGATAGATTTGATAGATAGATAATTTCCCAGACAGAGAATTACAAGACGTGCGGCCTGGGACCCATGGTAAGGTTACTTCCTTTTGCACAATCGAATACAGGTTGGGGATTGCCTTTTGTGCAAAGAAATTTCGGTCGTGTACCTTCCACTGCGGTGTCCCCTATCAGGGGACGTGTATATGGCATGGATTTTAGGAACCGAGAGATGGAAAAAGATGCTTGGTCGGTCCTCCTACTTCAAATTTGGGGCACTGCGCGTGCAATCTACTGTGCCACCAGATATGAGTGGTGTGTTAAGTAGTACTATTCTTAGCAGTTTAATCCCTGTTATGTGCCTTTTTTTGGTTTGGGTTTTGAAGCCACAGTGCAGCACCAGAGGCCAGAAAAATTAGACATGTACGCATGCCTGAAAAATTAGGTATTGTTGCAGCTGCTGCTGTAGCAGCGGCCAGAAAAATTGATGTTTGTTTGACAGTTAGAAAGTGCCCTAAAACATTGCGGCTTGAATCCTAGTTGTTGGTGGATAAGTCACGCAAGTCATCCGGCATTCGAAGATAAAATATAGCAGCATGTGGACCATTTATAGCCCAAGGCAGCTCATCTCATCAGGCTTTTTTTACTCAAATGTATCGCCCAATGTCAGTCCCTTCGGGATCCATCCGTCATTCATTTTAATAAAGGTGAGGTAATCAAGACTTTTTTGACCTAGGCGACTTCTCTTCTCAGTGACAATACCTCCTGCTGCACTGAAGGTCCTTTCTGACAGGACACTAGAAGTGGGGCAGGCCAAAAGTTCTATTGCAAATTGGGATAGCTCAGGCCACAGGTCAAGCCTACACACCCAGTAGTCAAGGGGTTCATCGCTCCTCAGAGTGTCGAGATCTGCAGGCGCGGTAGTCTGCTACCTGTCCGTTGAGTCATTCTCTGAGGCTGGATCCCGAAGGGCTGTGGCGATGCATAGGAGTTAAAAAGGTCCCCATGTCCTCCATCAACAACACGTCTGGAAAGCGTCCTGTCCTTGCCGGCGTGGTCGTGGGACGAGGAGTATTACTTTGACCTCTTCCCCTGTTAGATTCCCGTTGTGCTGTGACATCACCCTTATACGGTGTGTAAAGCATACTTTTTATTTTATTTTTGAACTGCTCCATCCTTTCTGATTTGCGGGAATTCGGTAACATTTCAGTCACTTTATGCTTATACCGGGGGTCTAGTAGCGTGGACACCCAGTACAGTTCATTCTCCTTCAGCTTTTTATATGAGTGTCCCTCAACAGGCATGACAGCATGAAAGACCCCATTTGCACAAGGTTGGATGCCGAGCTACTCATGTCCCGTTCCTCGTCCTCAGTGATCTCACTGAAGGTATCTTCTTCCCCCCAGCCACGTACAACTCCACGGGTACCAGATAGGTGACAACGAGTACCCTGGGATGCCTGTTGTGGTTGGTCTTCCTCCTCCTCCTCAAAGCCACATTCCTCCTCTGCCTCCTCTTCCTCACAATCCTCTTCCTGCGTTGCCGCTGGTCCAGCAAGCGATGTTGATAAGGCTGTTTCTGGTGGTGATGGTGACCACAACTCTTCCTCTTCAAGCTCATCTATGGCCTGATCCAGCACTCTTCGCAGGGCACGCTCCAGGAAGAAAACAAATGGTATGATGTCGCTGATGGTGCCTTCGGTGCGACTGACTAGGTTTGTCACCTCCTCAAAAGGACGCATAAGCCTACAGGCATTGCGCATGAGCGTCCAGTAACGTGGCAAAAAAATTCCCAGCTCCCCAAAGGCTGTCCTAGCACCCCGGTCATACAAATACTTGTTAACGGCTTTTTCTTGTTGGAGCAGGCGGTCGAACATTAGGAGTGTTGAATTCCAATGTGTCGGGCTGTCGCAAATCAAGCGCCTCACTGGCAGGTTGTTTCGCCGCTGAATATCTGACAAGTGCGCCATGGCCGTGTAGGAATGCCTGAAATGGCCACACACCTTCCTGGCCTGCTTCAGGACATCCTGTAAGCCTGGGTACTTATGCACAAAGTGTTGTACAATCAGATTACAAGCATGTGCCATGCACGGCACATGTGTCAACTTGCCCAATTTCAATGCCGCCACCAAATTACTTCCGTTGTCAGAAACCACTTTGCCGATCTCCAGTTGGTGCGGAGTCAGCCACTGATCCACCTGTGCATTCAGGGTGGACAGGAGTGCTGCTGCGGTGTGACTCTCTGCTTTCAGGCAAGTCAACCCCAAGACGGCATGACACTGCCGTATCCGGGATGTGGAATAGTACCTGGGGAGCTGGGGGGGGCGCCGTTGATGTGGAGCAAGACGCAGCAGCAAAAGAGGACTCAGCCGAGGAGGTTATGGAAGAGGATGGAGTAGGAGGAGTAGAGGAGGTGGCAGCAGGCCTGCCTGCAAGTCGTGACGGTGTCACCAACTCCTCTGCAGAGCCAGGCATTCCATGCTTGGCAGCCGTCAGCAGGTTTACCCAATGTGCAGTGTAGGTGATATACCTGCCCTGACCAGGCTTTGCAGACCAGCTATCAGTGGTCAGATGAACCCTTGCCCCAACACTGTGTGCCAGACTTCCTTTTGCACAATCGAGTACAGGTTGGGGATTGCCTTTTGTGCAAAGACATTTCGACCGGGTACCTTCCACTGCAGTGTCCCAATAGCTACAAATTTTTTGAACGCCTCAGACTCCACCAGCTTGTATGGTAAAAGCTGGCGGGCTAAGAGTTCAGACAAGCCAGCTGTCAGACGCCAGGCAAGGGGGTGACTTGGTGACATTGGCTTCTTACGCTCAAACATGTCCTTGACAGACACCTGACTGTGGGCAGATGAGCAGGAACTGCTCCGGAAGAGAGACGGATTGGCGGATGGTTGAGAGGGGGCAAGGAGCACAGCAGTGGTTGACGTGGCTGAAGATGCTGGACCAGGAGGAGGATGGCAGCTTTGAGTTTGTGTGCTGCTTGTCCTCATGTGTTCATCCCATAGGCGTTTGTGATGTGAGATCATGTGCCTTCGCAAAGCAGTTGTACCTAGGTGGGTGTTGGACTTCCCATGACTCAGTTTATTTTGGCACAGGTTGCAAATGGCATTGCTGTTGTCAGAGGCAGACACATAAAAAAA
Organism: Bombina bombina; assembly: GCF_027579735.1. Lineage (NCBI taxonomy): Eukaryota > Metazoa > Chordata > Amphibia > Anura > Bombinatoridae > Bombina > Bombina bombina. The sequence goes on from NC_069499.1 coordinate 534,318,123, forward strand.
TGCCACACTGCTGAGCTCTGCGATGACGGCATTCTGGTGGTGGCAACAGCATGCGTTGATTGGCGTGCTGTCTGGCTGACCCCGGGTGCCGATGCATGCTGTCTGACTGTGCCACTAGCTCCTTGCGATGACCTCCCCCTGCTTCCAACTCGTCTTCTCCTCCTGCTCTTCTCTCTCTCCCCATCTGAACTTTCCCCCTGTTCTTCTTCTCTTCTACCGGGCGCCCACGTGACATCCACGGATGCATCGTCATCATCAACCCCTTCACTTGTATCTTACAACTCAACAACGGAAGCAACGGCGGGTACAACATCATCATCATCACACCATGCGTCGTCCATGTCTGTAATGCTGCCTTACTGAGACATATCACAGTTATCTACATCCTCTGTCAATGATGGTTGCGCATCACTCATTTCTTCACACTGAGGTGTACATAACTCCTCTGACAGATCAAGTGAGGCGGCTGTGGTGCTAGTGTCGGTGGTGGCGGCAGGCGGGCGAGTGGTAAGTTGAGAGGTGCCTGAAGCTAAGCTGGAGGAGGATGGTGCGTCAAGGTTACGAGCGGAAGCTGTAGAAGATTGGGTGTCCTGTGTTATAAAGTCAACTATTTCATCAGAACTTTTCGTGTTCATGGTACGTGGCCTAACACTGGGCATTATTCTATGGCCAAAGGGAATCACAGCACCACGACCACGAAGGCCCCTGCGGGTTGGCCTGCTTCTGCCTGTCATTTTTTTTTTCGATTAGTGCTACTATGCGTGCAAGCTACTGTGAGTGGGCACAGTATACTCTGTGAGCCTGAAACAAAAAAACAGACTGATGTTTCACAGTCAAATTTTTTTTATGTTTTTTTAAATGTACACTGACACTACTATTAAACAAAATAATATGAATGGTGGCACTGGTCAAGTGGGCACAGTATACGCTGTGAGCCTGACACTAAAAAGCAGACTGATGTTTCACAGTCAAAATAGTTTTTTTATTTTTAAAATGTACACTTACACTACTATTAAACAAGATAATATGAGTGGTGGCACTGGACAAGTGGGCACAGTATACACTGTGAGCCTGACACAAAAAAGCAGACTTACGTTTCACAGTCAAAATAGTTGTTTTTATTTTTAAAATGTACACTTACACTACTATTAAACAAGATAATGTGAGTGGTGGCACTGGACAAGTGGGAACAGTATACGCTGTGATCCTGACACAAAAAAGCAGACTGATGTTTCACAGTCAAAATAGTTTTTTTATTTTTAAAATGTACACTTACACTACTATTAAACAAGATAATATGAGTGGTGGCACTGGACAAGTGGGCACAGTATACGCTGTGAGCCTGACACAAAAAAGCAGACTGATGTTTCACAGTCAAAATAGTTTTTTGTTTTTTTTTAATGTACACTTACACTACTATTAAACAATATATTATGAATGGTGGCACTGGACAAGTGGGCACAGTATACGCTGTGAGCCTGACACAAAAAAAGCAGACTGATGTTTCACAGTCAAAATAGTTTTTTGTTTTTTTAAATGTACACTTACACTACTATTAAACAAGATAATGTGAGTGGTGGCACTGGACAAGTGGGCACAGTATACGCTGAGAGTCTGACACAAAAAAGCAGGCTGATGTTTCACAGTCAAAATATTTTTTTTATTTTTAAAATGTACACTTACACTACTATTAAACAAGATAATATGAGTGGTGGCACTGGACAAGTGGGCACAGTTTACGCTGTGAGCCTGACACAAAAAAGCAGACTGATGTTTCACAGTCAAAATAGTTTTTTTATTTTTAAATGTACACTTACACTACTATTAAACAAGATAATATGAGTGGTGGCACTGGACAAGTGGGCACAGTATACGCTGTGAGCCTGACACAAAAAAGCAGACTGATGTTTCACAGTCAAAATAGTTTTTTTTTTTTTTAAATGTACACTTACACTACTATTAAACAAGATAATGTGAGTGGTGGCACTGGACAAGTGGGCCCAGTATACGCTGTGAGCCTGACACAAAAAAGCAGACTGATGTTTCACAGTCAAAATAGTTTTTTTATTTTTAAAATGTACACTTACACTACTATTAAACAAGATAATATGAGTGGTGGCACTGGACAAGTGGGCACAGTATACGCTGTGAGCCTGACACAAAAAAGCAGTCTGATGTTTCACAGTCAAAATAGTTTTTTTATTTTTAAATGTACACTTACACTACTATTAAACAAGATAATATGAGTGTGGCACTGGGCAAGTGGGCACCGTATACGCTGTGAGCCTGACACAAAAAAAGAAGGCTGATGTTTCAGAGTCAAAATAGTTTTTTTATTTTTAAAATGTACACTTACACTACTATAAAACAAGATAATATGAGTGGTGGCACTGGACAAGTGGGCACAGTATATACGCTGTGAGCCTGACACAAAAAAGCAAACTGATGTTTAACAGTCAAATTAGTTTTTTTATTTTTAAATGTACACTTACACTACTATTAAACAAGATAATATGAGTGGTGGCACTGGACAAGTGGGCACAGTATACGCTGTGAGCCTGACACAAAAAAGCAGACTGATGTTTCAGAATCAAAATAGTTTTTTTATTTTTAAAATGTATACTTATATTATCTTGTTTTATAGTAGTGTAAGTATACATTTTAAAAATAAAAAAACTATTTTGATTCTGAAACATCAGTCTGCTTTTTTGTGTCAGGCTCACAGCGTATACTGTGCCCACTTGTCCAGTGCCACCACTCATATTATCTTGTTTAATAGTAGTGTAAGTGTACATTTAAAAATAAAAAAACTAATTTGACTGTGAAACATCAGTCTGCTTTTTTGTGTCAGGCTCACAGCGTATATACTGTGCCCACTTGTCCAGTGCCACCACTCATATTATCTTGTTTTATAGTAGTGTGAGTGGTGGCACTGGACAAGTGGGCACAGTATACACTGTGAGCCTGACACAAAAAAGCACACTGATGTTTCACAGTCAAAATAGTTTTTTTATTTTTAAATGTACACTTACACTACTATTAAACAAGATAATATGAGTGGTGTCACTGGGCAAGTGGGCACAGTATATGCTGTGAGCCTGACACACACGCTGGCAGTGGCAGGCTGGCCTGGCAACTGCAATTAGATTACACTAGCAGACTGATGTAAAAGTTTTTTTTTTTTAAATTTACACTAATGTTACACCAGATATGAGTGGTGGCACTGAGCAAGTAGGCACAGTATATGCTGTGAGCCTGACATACAGGCTGGCAGTGGCAGGCAGGCAACTGCTATTAGATTACACTAGCAAACTGATGTAAAAGTTTTTTTTTTATTTACACTACTGTTACACCAGATATGAGTGGTGGCACTGAGCAAGTAGGCACAGTATATGCTGTGAGCCTGACACACAGGCTGGCAGTGGCAGGCTGGCTTGGCAACTGAAATTAGATTACACTAGCAGACTGATGTAAAAGTTTTTTTTTTTAATTTACACTAATGTTACACCAGATATGAGTGGTGGCACTGAGCAAGTAGGCACAGTATATGCTGTGAGCCTGACACACAGGCTGGCAGTGGCAGGCAGGCAACTGCTATTAGATTACACTAGCAATCTGATGTAAAAGTTTGTTTTTTTTAAATTTACACTACTGTTACACCAGATATGACTGGTGGTGGCACTGAGCAAGTAGGCACAGTATATGCTGTGAGCCTGACACACAGGCTGGCAGTGGCAGGCTGGCCTGGCAACTGAAATTAGATTACACTAGCAGACTGATGTAAAAGTTTTTTTTTAAAATGTACACTAATGTTACACCAGATATGAGTGGTGGCACTGAGCAAGTAGGCACAGTATATGCTGTGAGCCTGCCACACAGGCTGGCAGTGGCAGGCAGGCAACTGCTATTAGATTACACTAGCAAACTAATGTAAAAGTTTTTTAAAAAAAATTCACACTACTGTTACACCAGATATGACTGGTGGTGGCACTGAGCAAGTAGGCACAATATATGCTGTGAGCCTGACACACAGACTGGCAGTGGCAGGCTGGCCTGGCAACTGAAATTAGATTACACTAGCAGACTGATGTAAAAGTTTTTTTTTTTTAAATTTACACTAATGTTACACCAGATATGAGTGGTGGCACTGAGCAAGTAGGCACAGTATATGCTGTGAGCCTGACACACAGGCTGGCAGTGGCAGGCAGGCAACTGCTATTAGATTACAAAGAAAAAAAAAAACGACTGATGTAGCCCTAAAAAGGGCTTTTTGGGATGCTGTCCTTACAGCAGAGATCAGATGAGTCCTTCAGGACTGTAGTGGACACTGAATACACTAGCCTAGCTATCGATTTCCCTATTAAATTAGCAGCAGCTACACTGTCCCTCCTCTCACTAGCAATGCAGCTTCCGAATGAATCTAAAATGGCTGCTATCCATGAGGTGTAAGGGTCTGGGAGTGAGGGTCTGCTGCTGATTGGCTGGAATGTGCCTGCTGACTGTGAGATACAGGGTCAAAGTTTAGGCAATGATGACGAATAGGGGGCGGATCGAACATCGCATATGTATGAACAAGCTATGTTCGCCGGAAACTGTTCTCCGGCGAACTGTTCACGACAACACTATTGTATATTTAGCTTATGCGCATCTGGATGTTTGAAATAAGAGTTAACTGTGTAGTGTCCTGTATTATGAGATTTTATATGTTTGTCTATTTTAGATGACTTGCGCTGTGACATGATTATCAACCGTTAGTAGGTTTGAGGCCTGTGTTATAATGAGGATAAACGAGCTGCAGGATTTCCGCAGCTGTACTTTAAATTATTTGGAAGTATCCACACTAGTTGTAAGTTGCTGTAACTTGTATTATTTGTAGCGCTGGATTAGTTTAAATCTAGATGAGGACAGTATGTGTATCATCCGTTGCATGAGTACAATATATCAGATATCAGCATAGAGATTGTACAGATTTATAATGTGTATTTGTCCAGTCTCTGAAATAACCTATGGCCCCTATTTATCAAGCCGTCAACCGCAAATACGCTGGAATTCCGCAGCGTAATTGTGGCAAGCCTGATTCGCCTTATTTATCAAAGGCTACAGACCAGCAAAAGTAGAATTTTGTGACGTAACATACGATTCGCTGGTCTCAGTCCGACACAGATCGATGCTTACGTCACTACAGATGTTCTGAATGCAAATTCGCCACTATCTGACTACTTTTGCTAGTTATCAAAATTCTACCAGGTACGCTCGGCACTATTTTTCCGACCCAGCGTACCTGGTTTTCAATCCGCCGCCCTGGAGGCGGAGGATGCCATAGGAATCAATGGGAGTCTGAAAGCAGCGAAAGCTTATGTTCGCTGCTGCCCGATATCCCATTGATTCCTATGGGAAAATAAAAGTTATGTTTACACCTAATACCCTAACATAAGCCCCGAGTCTAAACACCCCTAATCTGCCGCCCTGACACCGCCGCCACCTACATTATACTTATTAACCCCTAATCTGCCGCCCCGACACCGCCGCCACCTACATTATACTTATTAACCCCTAATTTGCCCCCCAGACATCGCCGCCACCTACATTGCACTTATTAACCCCTAATCTGCCATCCTGACACTGATTCCACTTACATTATACTTATTAACCCCTAATCTGCTGCCCCGACACCGCCACCACCTACATTACACTTATTAACCCCTAATCTGCCATCCCCAACGTTGCCGCCACTATATTAAATGTATTAACCCCTAAACCTAAGTCTAACCCTAACACCCCCTAACTTAAATCTAATTTAAATAAATTTAAATAAAATTCCTTTTATTACCTAAATAATTCCTATTTAAAACTAAATACTTACCTGTAAAATAAACCCTAAGCTAATAGAATTAAAGTCCAATCCTATTGTCTCATCCAATCAGCCAATAGGATTGTGCTTGCATTCTATTGGCTGATTGGAACAGCCAATAGAATGCAATCAGCCAATAGGATTGAGCTGGCATTCTATTGGCTGTTCCAATCAATCCTACCAATAGAATGCGAGCTCAATCCTACTGTTCCAATCAGCCAATAGAATGCAAGCTCAATCCTATTGGCTGATTGCATCAGCCAATAGGATTTTTTCTACCTTAATTCTGATTGGCTGATAGAATTATATCAGCCAATCAGAATTGAAGGGACGCCATCTTGGATGACGTCTTTTAAAGGAACCTTCATTCAGTGTTAGCTGTCGTCAGAAGAGGATGCTCTGCGTCGGATGTCTTGAAGATGGACCCGCTCCACGCCGGATGGATGAAGATAGAAAATGCCGTCTGGATGAAGACTTCTGCCCGTCTGGAGGACCACTTCGCCTGGCTTGGATGAAGACTTCTCCCGGCTTCGTTGAGGACTTCGGCCCGGTTGGATGAAGACGTCTCCCGGTAAGGTGATCTTCAAGGGGTTAGTGTTAGGTTTTTTTAAGGGGGTATTGGGTGTGGGTTTTAGAGTAGTGTTGGTTGTGTGGGTGGTGGGTTTAAATGTTGGGGGGGGATTTGTAATTTTTTTTTACAGGTAAAAGAGCTGATTACTTTGGGGCAATGCCCCGCAAAAGGCCCTTTTAAGGGTTATTTGTAATTTAGTGTAGGGTAGGGCTCTTTTTTATTTTGGGGGGGGCTTGTTTATTTTGTTAGGGGGATTAGATCAGGTGTAATTAGTTTGAAAATCTTGTAATTTGTTTATTATTTTCTGTAATTTAGTGGGGGGGGGGTTGTACTTTAGATAATTTTATTTAATTGTATTTAATTTAGGGAAATAATTTAATTATAGTGTAGTGTTAGGTGTAATTGTAACTTAGGTTAGGTTTTATTTTACAGGTAACTTTGTATTTATTTTAGCTAGGTTGTTATTAAATAGTTAATAACTATTTAATAACTATTCTACCTAGTTAAAATAAATACAAACTTGCCTGTAAAATAAAAATAAATCCTAAACTAGCTACAATGTAAGTATTAGTTATATTGTAGCTAGCTTAAAGTTTATTTTACAGGTAAGTATTTAGTTTTAAATAGGAATTATTTAGTTAATGATAGTAATTTTTATTTAGATTTCTTTTAATTATATTTAAGTTAGGGGGTGTAAGGTCTAGGGTTAGACTTAAGTTTAGGGGTTAATACATTTAGTATAGTGGCAGGGACGTTGGGGGAGGCAGATTAAGGGTTAATAAATGTAGGTAGGTGGTGGTGATGTTAAGCCCAGCAGATTAGGGGTTAATAATATTTAACTAATGTTTGCGAGGCGGGAGTGCGGCGGTTTAGGGGTTAATATGTTTATTACAGTGGCGGCGATGTCCGGATCGGCAGATTAGGGGTTAAAATTTTTATTTTAGTGTTTGCAATGTGGGAGGGCCTCGGTTTAGGGGTTAATAGGCAGTTTATGGGTGTTAGTGTACTTTTTAGCACTTTAGTTAAGAGTTTTATGCTACGGCTTTGTAATGTAAAACTCTTAACTACTGACTTTTAAAATGCGGTACCAGTCTTGACAGGAGAGGGTCTACCGCTCACTTTTTGGCAGACTCGTAATACCGGCGTTATGCAAGTCCCATTGAAAAAAGAGGATACGCAATTTACATAAGTGGATTTGCGGTATTTCCAAGTCTGGCCAAAAAAGTGAGCGGTACACCTGTACCTGCAAGACTCGTAATACCAGCGGGCGTTAAAAAGCAGCATTAGGACCTCTTAACGCTGCTTTTTAAACCTAACGCACAACTCCTAATCTAGCCGATATTTAGTTATGCATAGTGCATTATACTGTCATTATTTATTTTGTCCTCTTTTATGTAATTTAGCTCTAAAATATTGTGGATTACTCAGAACTGGAAATGCACACATCAGACTTCTGAAGGCTAACCCTGCTACATGTCTTTGTTTAATTGGCTTCAGCTGCAAAACAATGCCCTCTATGCTAATATAATAAACTTCTCCAGAAGCAAGGCTGGATTAACTCTTCCATATAAGGCAAGTGAGTGGTGGAGTCTGGGTGTTGAAAAAAATAATTCCAGCAAACAAGATACTTGGCTAATATTTTATACTATAGCAAGACAACAGAAATGTATTGTAATAACAATATGTTTAGTGTCCCTTTAATTAAACAGGGATACAATTTAGCATTTAATTTCCCGTTATATAACAAACCTTGAAATCTCATTCCACTTATATTTATTTAGGTGGCTGTTTCACAGAAGGATGGCTTATTTTCTGTCTCCATCAGATGCTCACTGAGAGTACCTGTCTGGCTGATATCCTGGATAGTGTGTTTGAATATGTTTGCCATTGTTGTGCAAAACTGTACTCTGAAAACTTTGCTAGTTAAAACATAAAGGATTGGATTAAGGCAGCTGTTAACAAAAGCCAAACTTGTGGAAAGGGGAACACCAATTCTAAGAACATCATGGATAGCATTTGTGTGATGAACTTGAATCTCCAATAACATCAATATATGGAAAGGAGTCCAGCACACAAAAAAAGCCACAACTACAGCAAAGGTTGTCCAGAAAAAATTAGAGGAAACTATTGCCTTATTTGCTTTCATCTTGACAGTCAAGATGGTATAACAGACTATCATAGTGATCAAAGGGATGAAATATCCAAAGAGAAACCTGACCAATGTAAGAATCATATGTCTCCTCATCCTGAGGGATGTGTCAGTATCGTGGAAGTTGATGAAGCAGACAGTTTTTGTTTTGCTAATTATGAGTGTGTCTCTGAAGAACAGCGAAGGACAAGCAATAATTGATGCAGAAAGCCATACAATCACGCTTATAACCACTGACTTTTTTAGTGTAAAGTGTTTCTGTGAGAAACTGGGGAAAGCCAAATGAAGGAATCTGTTAAGGCCAATAACACTAAGGAAGAAAACACTGGCAAATAAGTTGATCAAAGTAATGAAAGAGTTGAGTTTGCATAACAATTTCCCAAAAGGCCAGTGGAAGTTAGTAGCCACATAGGTGATATGAAAGGGCAAAAAGAGGACAAAAATTAAATCAGCAACAGCCAGATTGAGGAACCAAATGGTGTTAAATGTCTTCTCCCATTTGATACCAGTGAACCAAATGACTATGGCATTACCAGGTACTCCCAATAAGAAGGCCACAGAATAAATTACAATAGAAATGATGTGAAGAAAATGGTGGCTGTCTGTGACATCTGAAGGTTCTTCAAGATCATATTCATAGTAATATGAAATGTTTTCAAACATGTCATAGTCAGATTTCATTGGCAGATAGTCATTTTCCATGTTGAGCATTCAATTGTTTTGCTAGGGAGAGAACATAAAGATAATGATTAAAACACAGCAAATAATATTTGAAATATTAAATCACAGACAAAAAGCTTTATGTAACAAAGGGTATTGCACAGTGATCTCCACTAAATAATTTACCACTAACATTTTAAATAACTTGCCCAAAGAATAAAATCAGTTTTGAATAAATCTATGCAGTGAGCAATAACACATAAATTTATGTAGTGCTAGATTATGAGTGGCGCACTATTGGGTTTCTATGGCCGCTTGGGCGCAAATTGAATTCCGCTTGTATTACAAGTTAAAAGTAAATGTGAACAAGTGAGCGCAATCGTGATTTATACAACAATAATTACAGCGACTTTAGAGCTCTGGTTAACTGCTAAGCAAGATAAAAAAGTATCACAAAACACATCAATAATACATTTAAAAGTACAGTTATACATATAAATATGTATAAATATGTATTTATATGTGTATATATGTATTTACAGACATATATACACATATAAACACATAAATATGTATAGACGTGTGTGTGTCTGTGTTTGTGTGTGTGTGTGTATATATATATATATATATATATATATATATATATATATATATATAAACATATATACACTGTCATGACCGAAAATATTGGCACCCTTGCATTCCTGTCAAATAATGCACCACTTCGCCCAGAAAATTGTTGCAATTACAATTGTTTAGGCATTCTTATGTTTATTTCTTTTGGTTTTGTTTGTATTGGTATGACACAAAAAAGTGGAGAGAAAAAAGCCAAATTTGACACATTCCACAAACAACTCCAAAAATGGACTGGGCAAAATTATTGACATCTTCTGAAAATTGTAAGAAATAATTGCATTCCAAGTTTGTGATGCTCCTGTAATTTGTAATTAAACTCACCTGTATCAATTAACAAGTGATGACAATATAGAAATCACACCGGCAACCAGTTAAAATGGTGAAACACTTACTCAACCTTTCTGTTGTGTGTCTCTGTTTGCCACACTGCGCATTGAAGAAGAGAAAGAGCAGCAAAGAATTGTCTGAGGATTTGAGAACAAAAATTGTGGAAAAGCATGGACAATCTACAGATCTCCAGAGATCTTAATGTTCCTGTGTCCACTGTGTGCAACATTGTCAAGAAGTTTACAGCCAATGGCACTGTAGCTAATCTCCCTGGACGAAAGAGAAAAATTTATTAAAGATTGCAACAAAGGATTGTTTGAATGGTGGATAAAGAACCTCTATGAACTTCCAGACAAATTCAAGCTAACCTTCAGAGAGAGGGTACAAATGTGTTAGCTCGCACTATACCTCACCCTCTGAATGAAAAAGGACGCTATGGTAGGAGACCCAGGAGGACACCACTGCTGACACAGAAACATAAAAAAGCCATATTGGAGTTTGCCAAAACGTACCTGAGGAAACCAACATTCTTTTGGCAGAATGTGCTGTGGACAGAGAAACAAAATTACAGCTTTTTGGTAAAGCCCATCAGTCTACTGTTTTAAGAAAAAGAAATTAGTCTCTTAAAGAAAAGAATACAGTCCCTACAGTCAAACATGATAGAGGTTCACTGATGGTTTGGGGTTGCTTTGTTGCTTCAGGCCCTGGATGTCTTGACTGTGTGCATGGCATTATGAAATCTGAAGACTACCAAAGAGTTATGTGGTGCAATGTAGAGCTCAGTGTCAGAAAGTTGGGTCTCCATCATCAGCAGGACAATGACCCAAAGCGCACATCAAAAAGCACCCAGAAATGGTTTAAGACAAAGCACTGGAGAGTAATGAACTGGAAAGCAATAAATCTAGATCTCAATCCCATAGAGCACCTGTGGAGAGATCTCAAAACAGCAGTTGGGAAAAGGAACCCTTCCAATCTGAGAAACCTGGAGCAGTTGGCGAAAGAAGAGTGGTTCAAAGGAGAGGTGTAAGAAACTCATTGATGATTGCAGAAAGCGATTAATTTCAGTTATTTTTTTTCCAAGGAGTATGTTGCCAAATATTAAATTGAGGGTGCCAATAATTTTGTCCAGTCCATTTTTGGAGTTTTGCGTGGAATGTGTCAGATTTGATTTTTTTTTTCTCCCCACTTTTTTATGTTATACCAATACGAACAAAACAAATAAACATGAGAATGCCTAAACATTTCTAATTGCAACAATTTTCTGGGCGAAGTGGTGCATTATCTGACAAAAATGCAGGGGTGCCAATATTTTTGGCTATAACTGTATATACTGTATGTATATATATATATATATATATATATATATATATATATATATATATATATATATTTATATATATATATATATATATATATATATATATGAGAAAGAAAGTAAGTCAAACACAGATAGCGCAACAAGACCTGGATGACAACAGATTAACACAATTTGATAATCTATGAACTATGTATGAGACCAAACAAAGGGATATGCAAAATGACTAAAAAAATATAGAAATTATAAAAATGATCACAAGAAAATGAATCTCTATCCCAATTTTCAAATCGATTAATGCTAAAATACATACAGATAAAAAAAAGATATTGCATATACTAAAATAGAAACTAAAACAGGTAAGTGTGGTGCTGTATAGGAGAGCCCTCCTCAGGCACAAATGGTATCTACTGTGGTGTGTCTTATCCTGTGCGTCTTTACTCACACGGGTAGCTCCGTTGCTTCTTTCAGTATGGTAGAATGCAGTGTGGCTCCAGTGGAATAGTGTAATACTGTAATTTAATTTAAATAAAAAAGCATACTACTAGTATTTCGCTCACATTTGGAAACCTTAATGACATATGAGGTAACAATCTAGCACAGTATAGTTCTTGCAATGTTCCTCAACATGTAGTGCTGAGTAAATTCACATGCAGATTTTGTAGGCAGGAAACAGTGTCTGATATGCTGCTAAAATCAACAGATTATCCGATGAACAAAGTTATTGTTTTCTTGTGATAATGTTTGGGCTCATATCCAAGACCTGGAAGTAAAGTTTACAAAAAGTTTTCAACTACATGAGTGAGTTGTGAGTTATATATAAGACCTGGAAGGAGAAGAGGAAGAGTTTTTTCAGAAAAGCTGTGGGGAATAGGGATGAGAAGAGAAGAAAATAGGAAAAGGAGTATATGTCATATAGCAGAAACATAAACGCCTAGATTACGAGTCTTGCGTTAGCCTTAAAAGCAGCATTGAGAGGTCCCAAATCCCAATGCTGCTTTTTAACGCCCGCTGGTATTACGAGTCTGGCAGGTACAGGTGTACCACTCATTTTTTTTCCACGACTCGAACATACCGCAAATCCACTTACGTCAATTGCGTATCCCATATTTTCAATGGGATTTTCCTAATGCCGGTATTACGAGTCTTGGAAAAAGTGAGCGGTACAGCCTCTCCTGTCAAGACTACCGCATTTAAAAGTCAGTAGTTAAGAGTTTTATGGGCTAACGCCGTAACATAAAACTCTTAACTAACGTGCTAAAAAGTACACTAACACCCATAAACTACCTATTAACCCCTAAACCGAGCCTCCCCCCCACATCACAAACACTTAAATACATTTTTAACCCCTAATCTGCCGACCGGACATCGCTGCCACTTTAATAAATATATTAACCTCTAAACCGCCGCACTCCCGCCTCGCAAACACTAGTTAAATTTTATTAACCCCCTAAACTGCCGTCCCTAACATCGTCGACACCTACCTACATTTATTAACCCCTAATCTGCCAACCCCAACGTCGCTGACACTATACTAAATGTATTAACCCCTAAACCTAAGTCTAACTATAACCCTAACACCCCCTAACTTAAATATTATTTAAATAAATCTAAATAAAATTACTATTATTAACTAAATTATTCCTATTTAAAACTAAATACTTACCTATAAAATAAACCCTAAGCTAGCTACAATATAACCAATAGTTACATTGTAGCTAGCTTAGGGTTTATTTTTATTTTACAGGCAACTTTGTATTTATTTTTTTATTTTTTTTTATTTTTTTATTGAGGCAAACTTTTTTGACATGTACTAAATTTTACAGCATTATACGATTGCACTCCCAGAATGGTTATGAAAAGGTACAGCCTATGAATTACATACATATTCAAGAAAAACAGATAAAATGAACAATAACTGTTATAACAAAAATGCAAGGCCCAGGTTACATAATATAAGTGCATATATGGTGAGCAATACCTTTTGGCTATATGGTATAAAATTAGTAAGTTAAAGGCTTGCTGTAAAAGATAAAACAATTTAAAAAAAACAAACATGTAAATAAGAAGAACTAAGCCCTCTATTACATTCAGGAGGCCTCTCTTGGACCCCACATCTTACAGAATAATGATAGTTACAGAGGGCTATCTGGTTTAAAAGAGACCACTTATGGATCTCCGTGATGGAACCTCAGATTTGTTATTATTTTTGCTATACTGTTAAAAGTAGAATGGAGAAGGAGATGAAATTTATCCATTAAACCGTGGTATTACACCGGATGAATCCAACTATTGGGAGGAGATCTTTATATCTGGATGCGGGTAACAGTCCAATTCTACCCTGATTATATGGACCAGTAGATATATATAACTATTCAGCAGTAAGCAGAGGTTAGTCCCTGGAGAGTATTTATTATTAGTCATGCGGGTCCAAATAAGGGACAGTGGACTCTAGTTATCAACGTGTCTATTTACCTGCCATCGCCGGCCCCAATACGCCCGCCTAAGCTCGCCTCACATCGCCGTTGCGGACCTGAATACACTCGCCAAAGTTATTAAAAAAGCTGTCCAAAAGCTGCGCACCAAGTACGGGGCGATGAGCAACGGACTGTGATAGTTATCACACATCGATCTCGCTGCTTTTCGGCTTTTCTACAGCTTTATTAATACCCCTGTCACTAAGCACTCACACTATACTATACTGTTCTACCCCCTATACCGCCCCCCCCGGAGCCCCCCACAACTAAATAAAGTTATTAACCCCTAAACCGCCGCTCCTAGACCCCGCCGCAACTATAATAAATGTATTAACCCCTAAACCGCCGCTCCTGAACCCCGCCGCAACTATAATAAATGTATTAACCCCTAAACCGCTGCTCCCGGACCCCACAGCCAACTATATAATACCTATTTACCCCTATCCTGCCCCCCTATACCACCGCCACCTATAATAAATGTATTAACCCCTATCCTGCCGATCCCGTACCCCACCGCAACTAAATAAATTGTTTAACCCCTAAACCGTCGCTCCCGGACCCCGCCGCCACCTATATTAAACTTATTAACCACTAATCTGCCCCCCCTACACCGTCGCCACCTATAATAAATTTATTAACCCCTATCCTGCCCCCCCATTATCGCCGCAACCTATAATAAAATTATTAACCCCTAAACCTAAGTCTAACACTAACCCTAACACCCCCCTAACTTAAATATTAATTAAATAAATCTAAATAAATATTACTCTTATTAAATTAGTTATTCCTATTTAAAACTAAATACTTACCTATAAAATAAACCCTAAGATAGCTACAATATTACTAATAATTATATTGTAGCTATTTTAGGATTTATTTTTATTTTACAGGCAAATTTCAATTTATTTTAACTAGGCACAATAGCTATTAAATAGTTATTAACTATTTAATAGCTACCTAGTTAAAATAAAGACACATTTACCTGTAAAATAAAAACTAACCTAAGTTACAATTACACCTAACACTACACTATCATTAACTAAATTATTCCTATTTAAAAATAAATACTTACCTGTAAAATAAACCCTAACGGCTAGATTTAGAGTTCTGCAGCCAAAGGGGTGCGTTAGCTACGCATGCTTTTTTCCCCCCGCACCTTTTAAATACCGCTGGTATTTAGAGTTCACAGAAGGGCTGCGTTAGGCTCCAAAAAGGGAGTGTATAGCATATTTACCGCCACTGCAACTCTAAATACCAGCGGTGCTTACGGACGCGGCCAGCTTCAAAAACGTGCTCGTGCACGATTCCCCCATAGAAAACAATGGGGCTGTTTGAGCTGAAAAAAAACCTAACACCTGCAAAAAAGCAGCGTTAAGCTCCTAACGCAGCCCCATTGTTTCCTATGGGGAAACAGTTCCTAAGTCTGCACCTAACACCCTAACATGTACCCCGAGTCTAAACACCCCTAACCTTACACTCATTAACCCCTAATCTGCTGCCCCCGCTATCGCTGACCCCTGCATTACACTTTTAACCCCTAATCTGCCGCTCCGTACACCGCCGCAACCTACGTTATCCCTATGTACCCCTAATCTGCTGCCCCTAACACCGCCGACCCCTATATTATATTTATTAACCCCTAATCTGCTGCCCCCAACGTCGCCTCCACCTACCTACAATAATTAACCCCTAATCTGCCGACCGGATCTCACCGCTACTCTAATAAATGTATTAACCCCTAAAGCTAAGTCTAACCCTAACACCCCCCTAAATTAAATATAATTTAAATCTAACGAAATAAATTAACTTTTATTAAATAAATTATTCCTATTTAAAGCTAAATACTTACCTGTAAAATAAACCCTAATATAGCTACAATATAAATTATAATTATATTGTAGCTATTTTAGGATTAATATTTATTTTACAGGCAACTTTGTATTTATTTTAACCAGATACAATAGCTATTAAATAGTTAATAACTATTTAATAGTTACCTAGTTAAAATAATTACAAAATTACCTGTAAAATAAATCCTAACCTAAGTTACAATTAAACCTAACACTACACTATCAATAAATAAATTAAATAAAATACCTACAATTATCTACAATTAAACCTAACACTACACTATCAATAAATTAATTACATACTATACCTACAAATAAATACAATGAAATAAACTAACTAAAGTACAAAAAATAAAAAAGAACTAAGTTACAAAAAATAAAAAAATATTTACAAACATTAGAAAAATATTACAACAATGTTAAACTTATTAAACCTACTCTAAGCCCCCTAATAAAATAACAAAGACCCCCAAAATAAAAAAATGCCCTACCCTATTCTAAAATTAAAATAAAAAAGCTCTTTTACCTTACCAGCCCTGAAAAGGGCCCTTTGCGGGGCATGCCCCAAAGAATTCAGCTCTTTTGCCTTTTAAAAAAAAAAACATACAATACCCCCCCCAACATTACAACCCACCACCCACATACCACTAATCTAACCCAAAACCCCCTTAAATAAACCTAACACTAAGCCCCTGAAGATCTGTAGGTAGGTGTAGGTAGGTGGCGGCGACGTTGGGGTGGCAGCTTAGGGGTTAATAAATATTATGTAGGTGTCGGCGGTATTAGGGGCAGCAGATTAGGGGTACATAGGGATAATGTAGGTTGCGGCGGTGTACGGAGCGGTAGATTAGGGGTTAAAAAAATATGCAGGTGTCAGCGATAGCGGGGGCGGCATATTAGGGGTTAATAAATATAATATAGGGGTCGGCGATGTTAGGGGCAGCAGATTAGGGGTACATAGGGATAACGTAGCTGGCGGCGGTGTACGGAGTGGCAGATTAGGGGTTAAAACATTTTAATAGAGTGTCGGCGATGTGGGGGGGCCTCGGTTTAGGGGTACATAGGTAGTTTATGGGTGTTAGTGTACTTTAGAGCACAGTAGTTAAGAGCTTTATGAACCGGCGTTAGCCCAAAAAGCTCTTAACTCCTGACTTTTTTCTGCAGGTGGAGTTTTGTCGTTAGATTTCTAACGCTCACTTCAGCCAAGACTCTAAATACCGGCGTTAGAAAGATCCCATTGAAAAGATAGGATACGCAAATGGCGTAAGGGGATCTGGGGTATGGAAAAGTCGCGGCTGCAAAGTGAGCGTTAGACCCTTTCCTGACTGACTCTAAATACCAGCGGGCGGTAAAAACCAGCGTTAGGAGCCTCTAACGCTGGTTTTGACGGCTACCGCCAAACTCTAAATCTAGGCCACAGTAAATTAACATTCAGTAGTTATACTAAACAAATAACAGGAGTAGATAAGCTGCAATCATGAGAGATATTAGGGTAAAATTGTTATTACAAGGTAAATAAAAATACATATATTTGCCCTGCATGCATCTAAAATGGGCTAACATTTAACTCCTATAATAAGCATATACCTAGAGTGAATACAGTCTGCTGATTCATAATACTGGCTAGAGAGAGCAGTATAGATAAGGGTAGATACTGTAAGAATTGTGCTTATCAAAAAAGGCAATTGCGAAGTGCAGGTCAATTTTTAAGGAAGTTTTCAATTGTGGGGTTGAGAGTTTGAGTACTTTTAAGTGTCCAGATATACGTGAGAGATATACCGTTCATGTGCTCAGTCCAATCCTGTGTAAATTATTAACCCACACCAATCCTCAACTCACTCATGCAGGGATAAGGGGACAAAGGGCCACTGTGGGGCCCCAGATGTATCCACCTGCTGCCCAGCCCAAAACTGAAATTGTCCCACCAGGCGCTGTTATAGCGAATTAATACTGTGGTCAGACACAAAGCCCTCCAGGACGTCAACCATTCATCCTCTATAGCTGACGCATCAATCTGCAGCATTGGTGTAGCCGACATTGAAGTGCTATTACAGTCCCTTCGACTCTTCTGAACAGGTAGGTTAGGAGCCCTCATGGGAATAGAGTATAGAGCGGCTTCTAACTGTGTTAATGTTTGGCCTGCTGCGTCTCTCTCTATGGGGGGCCCAATTGGTATAGTTATATAGCGGTCATCTGTCTGGGGCATCACGATCTGAGTTGTTGCAGAGGGCTTCTCAATTTCCTTGTTGGGTGACATCTGGGAGATTGGTATGTGCACCAAGTCCACGTTATTCTAAATGGCCATGTCTCCTCCATCACCCCAAGCAGCGGCAAATGTACTCTCCAGATGCATGAAGTGATCATTCAACAGAACTGTAATCCTCTTAAGAAGATAGACCTCGTTAGGCTCCATCCGGTATACGTGTAGTATATCCCCTTTAACTCCCAGTGCGTTATAGTGTTGCAGTGACTGGTGAGATAGCACTGCTTCATAACGACAGGCCCACAAAGGGTACCCGCCGGGGGTCTAAAAGTTGGTAACAGTCCTCAGCATAAGTTGGGAGCCTGGCTGAAGTTGGAAGATTCTGCAGCCACGAGGTTGTTAAAATGGCCACCGCTTATGTAGGCTCAAAATGAAGCTCCGGTCCTAATTCAAAAGAGTGACACCCTAAGTTAAATTCAGCTTTCGCCAGCTATTAGATAAAAGTCCAGGGTATACTTAAGAAGTTTTTCAGGCTCTCAAACTCTCCAGGCTCCGCCCCCTTTGTATTTATTTTAACTAGGTAGAATAGTTATTAAATAGTTATTAACTATTTAATAGCTACCTAGTTAAAATAAGTACAAATTTACCTGTAAAATAAAACCTAACCTAAGTTACAATTACACCTAACACTACACTATAATTAAATTAATTACCTAAATTAACTACAATTAATTACAATTAAATTAAATAAACTAAAGTATGAAAAAAACACTAAATTACAGAAAATAATAAAATAATTACAAGTTTTTTAAACTAATTACACCTAATCTAATCCCCCTAATAAAATATAAAAGCCCCCCAAAATAAAAAAATCCCTACCCTATACTAAATTACAAATAGCCCTTAAAAGGGCCTTTTGTGGGGGCATTGCCCCAAAGTAATCAGTTCTTTTACCTGTAAAAAAAAAGTACAATACCCCCCAATATTAAACCCACCACCCACACGCCCAACCCTACTCTAAAACCCACCCAATCCCCCCTTAATACCTAACACTAACCCCTTGAAGATCACCCTACCTTGAGACGTTTTTACCCAACCGGACCTAAGTCCTCAACAAAGCCGGGCGAAATGGTCCTCCAGACGGGCAGAAGTCTTCACCCAACCGGGCAGAAGAGGTCCTCCAGATGGGCAGAAGTCTTCATCCTATCTGGGCAGAAGAGGTCCTCCAGATGGGCAGAAGTCTTCATCCAGACGGCATCTTCTATCTTCATCCATCCGACGAGGAGCGGCTCCATCTTGAAGACATCCGACGCGGAGCATCCATCCAGAACGACTACCCGACAAATGAATGTTCCTTTAAATGACGTCATCCAAGATGGCGTCCCTTGAATTCCGATTGGCTGATAGAATTCTATCAGCCAATCGGAATTAAGGTAGGAAAAATCCTATTGGCTAATGCAATCAGCCAATAGGATTTAAGTTTAAGCCTATTGGCTGATCCAATCAGCCAATAGGATTCAGCTAGCATTCTATTGGCTGATTGGAACAGCCAATAGAATGCGAGCTCAATCCTATTGGCTGATTGGATCAGCCAATAGGATTTTTTCTACCTTAATTCCGATTGACTGATAGAATTCTATCAGCCAATTGGAATTCAAGGGACACCATCTTGGATGATGTCACTTAAAGGTACCGTCATTTAGTCGTCGGATTTCGTTTGAAGAGGATGCTCCGCATCTGATGTCTTGAAGATGGACCCGCTCCGCTCCGGATGGATGAAGATAGAAGATGCCGCCTGGATGAAGACTTCTGCCCATCTGGAGGATCTCTTCTGCCCGGTTGGGTGAAGACTTCTGCCCATCTGGAGGACCACTTCGCCCGGCTTCGTTGAGGACTTATGCCCGGTTGGGTGAAGACGTCTCAACGTAGGGTGATCTTCAAGGGGTTAGTGTTAGGTTTTATTAAGGGGGGATTGGGTGGGTTTTAGAGTAGGGTAGGGTGTGTGGGTGGTGGGTTTTAATGTTGGGGGGGTATTGTATTTTTTTTTACAGGTAAAAGAGCTGATTACTTTGGGGCAATTTTAAGGGCTATTTGTAATTTAGTATATGGTAGGGATTTTTTTTATTTTGAGGGGCTTTTTTATTTTATTAGGGGGATTAGGTGTAATTAGTTTTAAAAACTTGTAATTATTTTATTATTTTCTGTAATTTAGTGGGGGGGTTTTTCGTACTTAATTTATTTTATTTAATTGTAATTAATTGTAGTTAATTTAGGTAATTAATTTAATTATAGTGTAGTGTTAGGTGTAATTGTAACTTAGGTTAGGTTTTATTTTACAGGTAAATTTGTACTTATTTTAGCTAGGCAGTTATTAAATAGTTAATAACTATTTAATAACTATTGTACCTAGTTAAAATAAATACAAAGTTGCCTGTAAAATAAAAATAAACCCTAAGCTAGCTACAATGTAACTATTAGTTATATTGCAGCTATGTTAGGGTTTATTTTATAGGTATTTAGTTTTAAATAGGAATAATGTAGTTAATAATAGTATTTTTATTTAGATTTATTTAAATTATATTTAAGTTGGGGGGGTTAGGTTTAGGGTTAGACTTAGATTTAGGGGTTAATAACTTTATTATAGTGGCGGCGACTTTGGGGGTGGCAGATTAGGTGTTAATAATTGTAGGCAGGTTGCGACGACATTGGGGGCAGCAGATTAGGGGTTAATAACTATAATGTAGGTGTCGGCGATGTTGGGGGCAGCAGATTAGGGGTTCATAGGTATAATGCAGGTGGCGGCGGTGTCCGGAGCGGCAGATTAGGGGTTAACAAGATTATGCAGTTGGCGACGATGTCGGGGGCGGCAGATTAGGGATTAATAAGTGTAAGATTAGGGATGTTTAGACTCGGGGTCCATTTTAGGGTGTTAGGTGTAGACATAAAAAGTATTTCCCCATAGGAATCAATAGGGCTGCGTTAGGAGCTGAACGCTGCTTTTTTGCAGGTGTTAGGTTTTTTTTCAGCCGGCACAGCCCGATTGTTTCCTATGGGAAAATCAGCCGTAAGCAGTGCTGGTATTGAGGTGAGATGTGGAGCTAAATTTTGCTCTCCGCTCACTTTTCTGCGGCTAATGCCGGCTTTGAGAAAACTCGTAATACCAGCGCTGTTTGTAGGTGAGCGGTGAGCATAAACTTAAACCTTATCGACAAAAACTCGTAATCTAGCCGAATGAATGGTATTTTGGTTTTACTCGTCTAGCTTTTTTCAAGTTACAGGACAAGAACTCTAATCAAGCAAGAGTTAAACAAAGGACAGTATCAAAACCGGACTCAGAAATAGGGAATTCTTTACCTTGCTGTACTTTGTGATTTTGATAAACAGAAAGAATGGTATTTTGTTTTTCTTTTTACTAGTTTAGCTGTGTTTTAAGTTACAAGACAAGAACTCCTATCAAGCAAGACTTAAACAAAGGACAGTATTAAACGTTAACTCAGCAACAGTGAACTCAATACTTTGTTTTATTTTGTGATTTTGATTCCAACTGTTATAACACTCTATGTCAATTCCAAATAAATAAAGTATTATATATTTCAGGTCTTTGTTTCAGACCACTATATATATATGTTTATATGCATTGGAGCCCCTTGCAATCAAGTAGATGAAAACATGACAAAATAATATTAATGCAATATTCATATTTAATTTGTTTGCAAACATCCATCAGATATATATTTAAATATATCTTCAAGAATAAATAGAACATATTTTGCTATGTGCAGAATATTAGATTATGGAGTATAAAATATTATCTTCTTATGTAGCTCTTTAAATACTCACAGCTATATTACTTTTTTTTTGGCTACATTTTATGCTCAAACACGAGCGCAAACTACTGCTCCACTCGTAATCTAGCCCATAGGCAATAATTCATTATCTGTGGTCATTGGGCATCATTAATGTTTTATTTTCAAAGCTTAAAATCCCTCTGCAGTTTACATAGTACCTTTATTCTCACTTAGGACTTCCTAATTATCAGCCATTTTTTTACTATTATGGGCTCCCATTGAAATGGGATGGTATCTGCTAAACAATCATTTGCATATTGTTTACACTGCACAGATTATCTTTGCCCAAGATTTACATCTCACAAAAGGTGACAGTAAATCACAAAGATGGGGCATAATACAGTGAAATAAAATTATAAAAATGTATTACCAAAATTGTAGCATAGGAATACAGTCATTTACAAGTGTAAAATTAAACATCCTGGACAATCTGAATGTAATTTGTATATGGGAATGATGGCTATATTGGGCATGTTTAACTCAATTACTTTCTTTAAACTTTTAATGCTGTAAAAATAAATTTAAGTTTGTCATTGCCGAATATTATTCACAGTGCTCTAAAAAGATGGCCACACAATGTTATAAATATTGTAAATTAAGATTATGAAAAACATGATTTTGAGACTTTTTTATATTCTTAAAAAAACAATGCAATAGATATGTCACCAAGGAAGCCCACTGGTGGGACCCCTTCCCTACTTGACACAGACATTCATCACATAACAAACAACGAAAAGATTAGCACACAGAGACAACTAAGAGAGCAGGGCATCCCTTGGGCTCAGGACTGGTTCTCATATAGAAGATTTCATCACTACATTACTACCCATAAACAGTTTCCCAATCTAGTCCGTCCCCTAACTAATCTAGAAAAAATGTACATATCTCCCCCCCATTAAACATTCCCTGTCCCATATATACCGACTCCTCACCCAACCGCCCCCAGGTAACACTCCACATTACATTGAAATTTGGGAAAAAGAACTAGGTACCATCATCACTCCGCAAACAGCTAAACACTTATTTAATAATACCAAGTCCTCCTCCACCTCATCTTCTATACTAGAAATAAACCTTAAAATACTACATTGCTGGTATCTAACGCCAAAACGTTTGCATAGATTATTTCCCCAAACCAGCAATAGGTGCTGGAGATGTGGACATGTTGGAAGCGGAATGAGCCATATGTGGTGGTGGTGCTGCCCCAACTTAATCAATTCTGGAGAGAAGTAATCGCAGAAATAGAAACAGTTCTACACACCATCCTTCCCCTCGATCCCCAGTTTTGGTTGTTAAATAAATCCGTAAAGCTTCCCTCCAGACTCTATAGACCCCTCTTTAGAATCATGGTTAACAGTGCTAAGGTCCTCATAGTAAAAAATTGGAAAGCAAAAATTGTCCCCAATGTGAAAATGTGGAGACCTAAAGTATCACACTTACTTAAACTAGAAGAATACAGTTCTTATAACAATGAAAACATAATTTATGCTTACCTGATAAATTTATTTCTCTTGTAGTGTATCCAGTCCACGGATCATCCATTACTTATGGAATATATTCTCCTTCCCAACAGGAAGCTGCAAGAGTCCACCCACAGCAAAGCTGCCATATAGCTCCTCCCCTAACTGCCATATTCAGTCATTCGACCGAAAACATGCAGAGAAAGGAAAAACCATAGGGTGCAGTGGTGACTGTAGTTCAAATGAAAAAATTACCTGCCTTAAAGTGACAGGGCGGGCCATGGACTGGATACACTACAAGAGAAATAAATTTATCAGGTAAGTATAAATTATGTTTTCTCTTGTTAAGTGTATCCAGTCCACGGATCATCCATTACTTATGGAATACCAATACCAAAGCTAAAGTACACGGATGATGGGAGGGACAAGGCAGGTACTTAAACGGAAGTTACCACTGCCTGTAAAAAACCCTTTCTCCCAAAAATAGCCTCCGAAGAAGCAAGGTATCAAATTTAAGCCAGCCATGTGGAAAAAACTTAGGCCCCAATAAGTTTTATCACCAAACATATGTTAAAAAACGATTAAACATGCCAGCAAACGTTTTAAAACACATTTTTACAAGAGTATGTATCTCTATTAATAAGCCTGATACCAGTCGCTATCGCTGCATTTAAGGCTTTACTTACATTACTTCGGTATCAGCAGTATTTTCTTAGTCAATTCCATTCCTAGAAAAATATTTTACTGCGCATACCTTATCTGCAGGAAAACCTGCATGCCATTCCCCCTCTGAAGTACCTCACTCCTCAGAATGTGTGAGAACAGCAAATGGATCTTAGTTACGTCTGCTAAGATCATAGAAAAACGCAGGCAGATTCTTCTTCCAAATACTGCCTGAGATAAACAGCACACTCCGTGCCATTTAAAAATAACAAACTCTTGATTGAAGAATAAACTAAGTAGAAAGCACCACAGACTCTCACGACCTCCTATCTATGTTGAGGCTTGCAAGAGAATGACTGAATATGGCAGTTAGGGGAGGAGCTATATGGCTATATGGCAGCTTTGCTGTGGGTGGACTCTTGCAGCTTCCTGTTGGGAAGGAGAATATATTCCATAAGTAATGGATGATCCGTGGACTGGATACACTTAACAAGAGAAAACAGGGACCCGTTCATTGAATCCCAGGTGGAGTTGGAGAAATATTTAAAAAATTAAAAATATCCCAAAAAAAGAAAAAAAAAATCCTTACAGCCCCCCCTTTAACAGTTGGCATCTACAATCTAATAATTTTTCAACTCATATAACATATGTAGACGAAGCTAATACTGCTAGATAAAATTAATAAACTGAAAGGAGTGACATAATTTTTATATAGATTAATAATTTGTTTAACGCATTTACTAGTAACGCTGACTGAGACACGGAGACCATTGTTATTGTAAAAGTTTTAATCAGAGTTTGTTAAAACAAGAATCCACTATGTTAAAGGGACAGTCTACACCAGAATTGTTATTGTTTTAAAAGATAGATAATCCCTTGTTTACCCATTTCCTAGTTTTGCATAACCAACACAGATATATTTATATATTTTTTACCTCTGTGATTATCTTGTATCTAAGCCTCTGCAGACTGCCCCTTTATTTGTTCTTTTGACAGACTTGCAGTTTAGCCAATCAGTGATGGCTCCCAGGTAACTTCACGTGCAGGAGCACAGTGTTATCTGTATGAAAAACATGAACTAACACCCTCTAGTGGTGAAAAACCTGTTAAAATGCATTCTTAAGAGGCGGCCTTCAAGGTCTAAGAAATTAGCATATGAACCTCCTAGGTTAAGCTTTCAACTAAGAATACCAAGAGAACAAAGAAAAATTGGTGATAAAAGTAAATTGGAAAATTGTTTAAAATTACATGCCCTTTCTGAACCATGAAAGTTTTTGTTGGACTTGACTGTCCCTTTAAGTAGAATACTTCATGTCGAAATATCTGTTATTGTATAAATTGTATGATGTACAATTGTTGGATTCTTACGGCTAGATTTGGAGTTTTGTCGGTAACGACCCAAAAAGCTAACGCCGGCTTTTTTCTGGCCGCACCATAAAAATAACTCTGGTATTGAGAGTCCACATAAAGGCTGCGTAAGGCTCCAAAAAAGGAGCGTAGAGCATATTTAACGCAGCTTCAACTCTCGATACCAGAGTTGCTTACGCAAGCGCCCAGCCTCAAAAACGTGCTTGTGCACGATTCCCCCATAGGAAACAATGGGGCTGTTTGAGCTGAAAAAAAAACTAACACCTGCAAAAAAGCCGCGTTCAGCTCCTAACGCAGCCCCATTGTTTGCTATGCGGAAACACTTCCTACGTCTGCACCTAACACTCTAACATGTACCCCGAGTCTAAACACCCCTAACCTTACACTTATTAACCCCTAATCTGCCGCCCCCGCTATCGCTGACCCCTGCATATTATTATTAACCCCTAATCTGCCGCTCCGTAAACCGCCGCTACTTACATTATCCCTATGTACCCCTAATCTGCTGCCCTAACATCGCCGACCCCTATATTATATTTATTAACCCCTAATCTGCCCCCCACAACGTCGCCTCCACCTGCCTACACTTATTAACCCCTAATCTGCCGAGCGGACCGCACCGCTACTATAATAAAGTTATTAACCCCTAATCCGCCTCACTAACCCTATAATAAATAGTATTAACCCCTAATCTGCCCTCCCTAACATCGCCGACACCTAACTTCAATTATTAACCCCTAATCTGCCGACTGGAGCTCACCGCTATTCTAATAAATTTATTAACCCCTAAAGCTAAGTCTAACCCTAACACTAACACCCCACTAAGTTAAATATAATTTACATCTAACGAAATTAATTATCTCTTATTAAATAAATTATTCCTATTTAAAGCTAAATACTTACCTGTAAAATAAATCCTAATATAGCTACAATATAAATTATAATTACATTGTAGCTATTTTAGGATTAATATTTATTTTACAGGCAACTTTGTAATTATTTTAACCATGTACAATAGCTATTAAATAGTTAAGAACTATTTAATAGTTACCTAGTTAAAATAATTACAAAATTACCTGTAAAATAAATCCTAACCTAAGTTAGAATTAAACCTAACACTATACTATCATTAAATTAATTAAATAAAATACCTACAATTACCTACAATTAAACCTAACACTACACTATCAATAAATAAATTAAATACAATTCCTACAAATAACTACAATGACATAAACTAACTAAAGTACAAAAAATAAAAAAGAACTAAGTTACAAAAAATAAAAAAATATTTACAAACGTAAGAAAAATATTACAACAATTTTAAACTAATTACACCTACTCTAAGCCCCCTAATAAAATAACAAAGACCCCCAAAATAAAAAATGCCCTACCCTATTCTAAATTACTAA
Source organism: Bombina bombina (assembly GCF_027579735.1). NCBI lineage: Eukaryota > Metazoa > Chordata > Amphibia > Anura > Bombinatoridae > Bombina > Bombina bombina. The sequence continues at coordinate 534,344,913 of NC_069499.1, forward strand.
AGTTCAAAGCTCTTTTACCTTACCAGCCCTGAACAGGGCCCTTTGCGGGGCATGCCCCAAGAAGTTCAGCTCTTTTGCCTGTAAAAAAAAACATACAATACCCCCCCCCCAACATTACAACACACCACCCACATACCCCTAATCTAACCCAAACCCCCCTTAAATAAACCTAACACTAAGCCCCTGAAGATCATCCTACCTTGTCTTCACCTCACCAGGTATCACCGATCCGTCCTGGCTCCAAAATTTTCATCCAACCCAAGCGGGGGCTGGCGATCCATCATCCGGTGGCTGAAGAGGTCCAGAAGAGGCTCCAAAGTCTTCATCCTATCCGGGAAGAAGAGGCGATCCGGACCGGCAACCATCTTGATCCAAGCGGCATCTTCTATCTTCATCCGATGATGACCGGCTCCATCCTGAAGACCTCCACCGCGGACCCATCTTCTTCCGGCGACGTCCAACTGAAGAATGACGGTTCCTTTAAGGGACGTCATCCAAGATGGCGTCCCTCGAATTCCGATTGGCTGATAGGATTCTATCAGCCAATCGGAATTAAGGTAGGAATATTCTGATTGGCTGATGGAATCAGCCAATCAGAATCAAGTTCAATCCGATTGGCTGATCCAATCAGCCAATCAGATTGAGCTCGCATTCTATTGGCTGTTCCGATCAGCCAATAGAATGCGAGCTCAATCTGATTGGCTGATTGGATCAGCCAATCGGATTGAACTTGATTCTGATTGGCTGATTCCATCAGTCAATCAGAATATTCCTACCTTAATTCCGATTGGCTGATAGAATCCTATCAGCCAATTGGAATTCGAGGGACGCCATCTTGGATGACGTCCCTTAAAGGAACCGTCATTCTTCAGTTGGACGTCGCCGGAAGAAGATGGGTCCGCGGTGGAGGTCTTCAGGATGGAGCCGGTCGTCATCGGATGAAGATAGAAGATGCCGCTTGGATCAAGATGGTTGCCGGTCTGGATCGCCTCTTCTTCCCGGATAGGATGAAGACTTTGGAGCCTCTTCTGGACCTCTTCAGCCACCGGATGATGGATCGCCAGCCCCCGCTTGGGTTGGATGAAGATTTTGGAGCCAGGACGGATCGGTGATACCTGGTGAGGTGAAGACAAGGTAGGATGATCTTCAGGGGCTTAGTGTTAGGTTTATTTAAGGGGGGTTTGGGTTAGATTAGGGGTATGTGGGTGGTGGGTTGTAATGTTGGGGGGGGTATTGTATGTTTTTTTTTACAGGCAAAAGAGCTGAACTTCTTGGGGCATGCCCCGCAAAGGACCCTGTTCAGGGCTGGTAAGGTAAAAGAGCTTTGAACTTTAGTAATTTAGAATAGGGTAGGGCATTTTTTATTTGGGGGGTCTTTGTTATTTTATTAGGGGGCTTAGAGTAGGTGTAATTAGTTTAAAATTGTTGTAATATTTTTCTTATGTTTGTAAATATTTTTTTATTTTTTGTAACTTAGTTCTTTTTTATTTTTTGTACTTTAGTTAGTTTATTTCATTGTAGTTATTTGTAGATATTGTATTTAATTAATGTATTGATAGTGTAGTGTTAGGTTTAATTGTAGGTAATTATAGGTATTTTATTTAATTAATTTAATGATAGTATAGTGTTAGGTTTAATTGTAACAGGTTAGGATTTATTTTACAGGTAATTTTGTAATTATTTTAACTAGGTAGCTATTAAATAGTGCTTAATTATTTAATAGCTATTGTACCTGGTTAAAATAATTACAAAGTTGCCTGTAAAATAAATATTAATCCTAAAATAGCTACAATGTAATTATAATTTATATTGTAGCTATATTAGGATTTATTTTACAGGTAAGTATTTAGCTTTAAATAGGAATAATTTATTTAATAAGTGTTAATTTATTTCGTTAGATTAAAATTATATTTAAGTTAGGGGGTGTTAGTGTTAGGGTTAGACTTAGCTTTAGGGGTTAATACATTTATTAGAATAGCAGTGAGCTCCGGTCGGCAGATTAGGGGTTAATAATTGAAGTTAGGTGTCGGCGATATTAGGGAGGGCAGATTAGGGGTTAATACTATTTATTATAGGGTTAGTGAGGCGGATTAGGGGTTAATAACTTTATTATAGTAGCGGTGCGGTCCGCTCGGCAGATTAGGGGTTAATAAGTGTAGGCAGGTGGAGGCGACGTTGAGGGGGGCAGATTAGGGGTTAATAAATATAATATAGGGGTCGGCGGTGTTAGGGGCAGCAGATTAGGGGTACATAGCTATAATGTAGGTGGCGGCGCTTTGCGGTCGGCAGATTAGGGGTTAATTATTGTAGGTAGCTGGCGGCGACGTTGTGGGGGGCAGATTAGGGGTTAATAAATATAATACAGGGGTCGGCGGTGTTAGGGGCAGCAGATTAGGGGTACATAAGTATAACGTAGGTGGCGATCGGCAGATTAGGGGTTAAAAAAATTTAATCGAGTGGCGGCGATGTGGGGGGGGCCTCGGTTTAGGGGTACATAGGTAGTTTATGGGTGTTAGTGTCCTTTAGAGTACAGTAGTTAAGAGCTTTATGAACCGGCGTTAGCCCAAAAAGCTCTTAACTACTGACTTTTTTCTGCGGCTGGAGTTTTGTCGTTAGATTTCTAACGCTCACTTCAGACACGACTCTAAATACCGGAGTTAGAAAGATCCCATTGAAATGATAGGATACGCAATTGACGTAAGGGGATCTGCGGTATGGAAAAGTCGCGGCTGAAAAGTGAGCGTTAGACCCTTTTTTGAGTGACTCCAAATACCGGAGTTAGCCTAAAACCAATGTTAGGAGCCTCTAACGCTGGTTTTAACGGCTAAAGCCAAACTCCAAATCTAGCCGTAAGATAGCTACAATATAACTAATAGTTACATTGTATCTAGCTTAGGGTTTATTTTTATTTTACAGGCAAGTTTGTATTTATTTTAACTAGGTAGAATAGTTACTAAATAGTTATTAACTATTTAATAACTACCTAGCTAAAATAAATACAAAGTTACAAAATAAAAACTAAGCTAAGTTACAATTACACCTAACACTACACTTTAATTAAATTAATTGCCTAAATTAAATACAATTAAATACAATTAAATAAAATTATCTAAAGTACAAAAAAAAAACACACTAAATTACAGAAAATAATAAACAAATTACAAGCTTTTTAAACTAATTACACCTAATCTAATCCCCCTAAAAAAATAAAAAAGCCCCCCCCAAAATAAAAAAAAGCCCTACCCTACACTAAATTACAAATAGCCCTTAAAAGGGCCTTTTGTGGGGCATTGCCCCAAAGTAATCAGCTCTCTTACCTGTAAAAACAATTACAAATCCCCCCCAACATTAAAACCCACCACCCACACAACCAACCCTACTCTAAAACCCACCCAATACCCCCCTTAAAAAAAAACTAACACTAACCCCTTGAAGATCACCTTACTGGGAGAAGTCTTCACCCAACCGGGCCGAAGTCCTCAACGAAGCCGGGAGAAGTCTTCATCCAAGCCGGGTGAAGTGGTCCTCCAGATGGGCAGAAGTCTTCATCCAGACGGCATCTTCTATCTTCATCCAATAAGTGCGGAGCGGGTCCATCTTCAAGACATCCGACGCGGAGCATCCTGTTCAATCGACGGCTAACACAGAATGAAGGTACCTTTAAGTGACGTCATCCAAGATGGCGTCCCTTCAATTCCGATTGGCTGATAGAATTATATCAGCCAATCGGAATTAAGGTAGAAAAAATCCTATTGGCTGATGCAATCAGCCAATAGGATTGAAGTTCAATAGGATTGAACTTCTGGGCTACTCCATAATAGTCCTTAAGAATGTTTAAGAAAACATAATTCTTAATATGATAACCATAGTGAGTAATGACCCTCATCAGTTAGCAATATATAACAGAGGAACAGAATATTGGATGTGATTTATTATCCTTTCCCAATAAAAAGCCTACCCTTGTACAGCAACATAACAACAATAATACAAGATATAGGGATCCTGTAGCCACTTTGCACAATATCATTACCCAGCAATATATAACAGTAGTACTAAATGTGGAAAATAATGTACTATCCTCTCACAAGGAAAGTGTCAGGGTGCCAGGAATCAGACCGAGACGAGAAGTGCAAAAATAATCACACCTTTATTAATAACAAAAAATAATAAAAAGTCCACAAATCAAATAACAAGCCAGGAGTCAAAACCAGAGCTGGTAGTCAGACAAGCCGAGTCAGGAGCCAAAGCAAATAGTCAGACGAGCCGAGTCAGGGGCCAAAGCGAGTAGTCAGATGAGCTGGAATCAGGAACAACGAGAACAGCAGAGTCAGGAACAAGCCAAGGATCAGGAACCAGGAGGGACGTCAGACAGCCAGGTAATACACTGGAAATCACAAACAGGTCTGAGACAATGCAAGGGCAAAGCATACTGAACAGAGGCCCTTTAAATAATAAGTGATGCTATCACAATTCTGAGACTGCAACCTGTCTCACATGGATGATGTACACCAGTCTGGCCATAAAAGGGCGTGCAGGAAATGAGCAGCATCACACACTATGCACCAGAGTCAGCAAGAGAGGTGAGTAAAATGGCTGCCAGCAGCACATGGCAAACTAAGCAGGGAAAAAATCCTGAAAGTACCCTCCCCTCAACGACCCCTCCCCTGCAAGAGTACAAAAGGCTTATTGGGGAAACGGGCATGGAAGGCACGGAGGAGGGCGGGAGCATGAACATCCGAGAGGGGAACCCATGAATGCTCCTCCGGACCATAACCCCACCAGTGAACCAAATACTGTACATGGCCCCTGGACATACGAGAGTCAATAATGCTGCTGACCTCATATTCTTCATGGTTGTCAACAAAGATAGGACAGGGACGAGGCAACACAGGGTAAACTGATTACAAACCAATGGTTTCAAGAGGGAGACATGAAAAACATTGGAGATGCGCATTGCAGGAGGAAGGTCAAGAGCGTAGGCCACAGGATTGACCCGTCAAAGTATTAAAAAAGGACCAACATAACGGGGAGCCAGTTTGTTGGAAGGCACACAAAGGTTCAAGTTGCTAGAGAACAGCCAAACCCTCTCACCAACCTGTTAGGAAGGCGCAGGCAGACGCCTACGATCAGCCTGGAACTTTTGGCGCTGCATAGAACGATGAAGGCAATCCTGAATCTGCACCCACGTGGAACGGAGTTGCCGGAGATGCTCTTCCAAAGCCGGAATACCCTGAGACATGAATGAATCGGGTAACAAGGATGGTTGAAATGCATAATTCACCATGAACGGGGATAACTTGGAGGAAGCATTAATAGCACTATTACGAGCAAACTCTGCCCAAGATAACAGTTCAGACCAATTATTGTGGTGATCTGAGACATAGCAACGGAGGAACTGTTCCAGAGCTTGATTAGACCATTCCGCAGCCCCATTGGATTGAGGGTGCGATGCAGAGGAAAATTAAAGCTGGATCCCCATTTGAACACAAAAGGAACGCCAAAAGCTGGAGACAAACTGGCTACCCCGGTCCAACACTATCTCTTTGGGTAACCCATGTAAATGGAAGACCTCCCGGGCAAAAATTTAAGCAAGCTCCTGAGCGGTAGGCAGCTTCTTCAAGGGAATGCAATGTGACAATTTAGAAAAATGGTCAACCACCATAAGGATAACAGTATTGCCATTGGAAACAGGGAGCTCAACAATGAAGTCCATGGAAATATGGGTCTAAGGACGCTCACCATTAGCAATAGGTTGAAGAAGACCCACAGGAAGACGTCGAGGAGTCTTATTCTGTGCACAGACTGAGCAGGAGGCAACATATGCAGCAACATCAGAATGAAGACCTGGCCACGAGAATTGTCGAGTGACAGACCAAATCATTTGGTTCTTGCCTGGGTGACCTGCGGCTTTAGGATAGTGGTAAGTGTGCAAAAGTTTAGTTCGAAGATTCTCAGGAACAAAACACTTACCACTAGGTTTCTCAGGAGGTGCATTGGTTTGTGCAGCCAGGATCTTCTTACCTTAAGGGAGAAGTCAAATTAGTATGTATGGTAGCCAAAATATGGTCAGGAGGTATAACTGGAGTAGGTACAGACTCCTCCTTGGACAGAGGCGAAAATTGTCGTAACATTCTTACTACAAGGCAGGTAGGAGGCCACATAATTAAACTGAGACAAAAATAGCACCCATCTGGCCTGTCGGGGCAACAAACGTTTTGCTTCAGATAGATAAGTTAAATTTTTGTGGTCAGTAAGAATGAGCACTGGTATGCTAGTACCCTCAAGAGGATGCCTCCATTCCTTGAGTGCCAAAATTATGACCAGTAATTCCCTGTCGCCAATTTCATAATTGCACTCTGCTGGAGACAATTTCTTAGAGAAGAAACTGCACGGATGCAAGGAACCGTCAGGCATAGGACGTTGAGACAAGAGGGCACCTACTCCAGTCTTAGACGCATCGACCTCAAGAACAAAAGGCAGAACAGGGTTAGGATGAGCCAGAACTGGAGCAGCAGCAAAGGCAGTTTTAAGACTATCAAAGGCCTTAATGGCAGTAGGTGACCAATGGAGTGGATCATTCTCTTCATGGGTCATGTCTGTGATAGGTTTGACCAAGGAAGAAAATTTTTAAATAAACTTTCTATAGCAATTGGCGAACCCCAAAAAACATTGACTAGACCGAAGACCAACTGGGTGAGGCCACAGCAGAACTGCAGACAACTTTTCAGGATCCATGGAGAACCCTGCAACGGAGATAACATAACCTAGGAAGGTTACTTGAGTCTGATGGAACTCATATTTCTCAAGTACAAAACAGGCCATTCTCACGTAATCTCTGAAGAACCCGTGTAACATCAGAACGATGATCCTCAAGTGTGGGTGAGTGTATGAGGATGTCGTCTAAATACACCACAACACACTGTTGCAACATATCTTGTAGGACATCATTAATAAATTCCTGGAAAACAGCAGGAGCAATACATAAGCCAAAGAGCATTACAAGATACTCATAATGCCCGCTCCTGGTGTTAAATCCTGTTTTCCATTCGTGGCCCTCCTTGAACCTAACGAGATTGAACTTTCCTCTCAAATCAAGTTTAGAAAAGACCGTAGCTCCCTTGAGGTGGTCAAAGAGTTCCGTAATGTGCAGAATAGGTTAAGCATTCTTAATGGTAAGACGATTAAGACCCCTATAATCGATGTATGGTCTTAACTCATCACCCTTTTTCTTCACAAAGAAAAAGCCAGCCCCTGCAGGAGAGCAGGATTTGCGGATGATCGCCCATGACAGAACATCGGCAACATACTCCTCCATAGCACAATTCTCCGCAACAGACAGAGGGTAAACCCAGCCTGGGGAGGAATGGTTCTGGGTTTCAGGTCTATGGCACAATCGTAAGACCGGTGAGGAGGCAACGTACCGGCACGCACCTTGTCAAAAACGTCTAGGAACTCTCGGTACTCCTCTGGCAGTTGAGATACCGAAGACGTGCACAAGACTTTAACTGGTTTCTGAAGACAAGTGGAAATACATTGTGGAGACCACGACAACATTTCAGACCTGCACCAGTCGAGACTGGGATTGTGCTTTTGGAGGCAGGGATAACCCAGAACAACTGGAAAATGCGGAGAATTTATCATCTGGAACTGGAGGGTTTCAAAATGGAGAGCCCCAACAGCCATGGATAATGGAGCGGTTTCGTGAGTAACAAGTGCGGGCTCAAGGGGCCTGCCATCAATGGCCTCAACAGCAAGCAGAACGGACCGAGGCAAAACAGGAATGGAGTGCTTTGATACAAAAGCACTGTCAATGAAATAGCCCGCAGCACCGGAGTCAACAAGAGTCTGGGTGACTATGGAGGAGTCCACCCAGGAAATGACAACCGTGACCAAAGGTTTCTCCTTAAGCGGTTCTGGGGACGAGGATAAACCACCCAAGGTCTGCCCCCGACAGTACCTTAGGTGTGAGCGTTTCACAGCTGTGTAGGACAAGACTTTAAAAGGTGGCCCTGTAACCCACAATAGAGGCAGAGCCCCTCCCTCCTCCTAAAGGCCCTCTCCGCCGTGGAGAGATGCGTGAATCCTAACTACATCGGCTCAGCAGTACCTGGTGACTTGGGACCAGGAGGCATGGTAGTAGAGAGAGGCATGGGTGGGAACAAACACATAGGAGACAACGGAACAGGAGGCTTCCGCAAGTGTTCCTTGAAAGAGGGCCTCTCTCTGAGTCTGATGTCAATTAGGATAAAAAAAGACACCAATGCCTCAAGATCCTCTGGTAAATCTCTGGCAGCAACTTTGTCTTTAATCGCATCAGAGAGCCCATGAAAGAAGGGCGGCAACAAGGGCTTCATTGTTCCAACCTACCTCTGCAGCAAGCGTATGGAACTCAATGGCATACTGAGCAACAGATCTTGTACTTTGCTTAATGGACATGAGTCGTTTAGCAGCAGAGGAGGAGCGAGCCGGATTATCAAATACCCTTTGAAAGGAGGCCACAAATTCAGGGTAATTTGAAATCACAGGTTTATTAATCTCCCACAAGGGATTAGCCCAGGCAAGAGCTGTGTCAGAGAGTAACGAGATGAGAAATCCCACCTTAGCTCTGTCAGAGGGAAACGCCTGAGGTAACATCTCAAAGTAAATGCCCACCTGGTTCAAAAACCCTCTGCACTGAATAGGATCACCTCCACATTGCTGAGATAGAGGTGCAGAACCGGACATGCTCCTGGTAGGACTAGGTGCAGCAGCGGAAACAGGAGCAGCCATAACTTGCGGGTCACTTTGGTCCAAATGTGCAGTGCGAGTCAGCAGGGTTTGCAGGGCTAGTGCAAATTGATCCAAGCGGTGATCCTGTTCATCCATCCTGTAAATGATGGTAGGTAAAGATGGATTATTAGCACCATCAGGATTCATGGCCCTTGTGTAATGTCAGGGTGCCAGGAATCAGACTGAGACAAGAAGTGTAAAAATAATCACACCTTTATTAATATTAAAAAATAATAAAAAGTCCACAAGTCACATAACAAGCCAGGAGTCAAAACCAGAGCTGGTAGTCAGACGAGCCGAGTCAGGAGCCAAGGCGAATAGTCAAACTAGCCAAGTCAGGAGCCAAAGCGAGTAGTCAGATGAGCCGGAATCAGGAACAAGGAGAACAGCAGAGTCAGGAACAAGCCAGGGATCAGGAACCAGGAGGGACATCAGACAGCCAGGTAATACACTGGAACTCACAAACAGGTCTGAGACAACGCAAGGGCAAAGCATACTGAACAGATGCCTTTTAAATAATAAGTGATGACATCGCAATTCTGAGACTGCAACCTGTCTCACACGGATGATGTACACCAGTCTGGCCATAAAAGGGCGTGGAGGAAATGAGCAGCATCACACACTATGCACCAGAGTCAGCAAGAGAGGTGAGTAAAATGGCTGCCAGCAGCACATGGCAAACAAAGCAGCAAAAAAAACCTGACAGAAAGGTAAAGTAATACCCGCAGTATATAAAAGTAGTACTGGATATGGAATATAGTGTAGCATTTTCCACATTGTAAAGGTATACCATTACACAGCAATAAATAACCTTAGTACAAGATGTGGCATATATTGTAGTATCCTCTCACATTGGAAAGGAATACCATTCCACAGCAAAGTATAACAGTAGTACAAGATATGAAATATACTGTAATATCCTCACACTAAGAAAGTTAAACAATTGCACTGCAATATATAACAGGAGAACAGAGATGGAATGTACTGTAGTATCTTCTCTCCAATGAAAGATATGCCATTGCACAGCAATATGTAACAGTAGTACTAGATATTGAATGTGCTGTAGAATCCTCTTGTAATGAGAAGTAAACCATTGCACAGCAATATATAGCAGAAGCATAGCTACAACTGTAAGAAAAAGAGGATCCGCAGTCCCCAAGAGGTGCGCTAGTGCTTTGTTGATGATCTTCAGTTCAGGTATGCTGGATCTGTGGCTGCACTCCCCAAAAGAAATCCCAATGGAATCCTGGCTGTATAAACAAAAGGAAGAAGAGAGGTGCAAAACATAAAACAGTATCGTAGGTCCAATGCAGTGGAGCAAGGTAAGCTCCCCCCCCCTGGATGATACTAGATACTCACAAGGTGAGCGGCACAATCTCCGTGCCTTTTACCGCAAGTCGGGACTGTTCAGAGTCGCCCGACAGACACCCCCAGGCTAGTACACGTCACCACGGAACTTCCAATCAGCTGCAGGTAATAACACTCTGCTCCAACTGCCCGAGATTGGCTGTGAATTGTAGCGTCAAATGTTCGGACTACGAGTGCAGATTCCCTCTTGGTAAACGATCAGGGAATAAGGTGGATTGATACTCAAAACACAGGAGAAAGTAAAGTAAATATAAAAATTTTATTTATTACAGAAAAAACAACAGCAACGCATTTCTCGGCTGGAAGGCTGCTTCATCAGGCTGTATCAAACCAAGCTCTTGCTCTCCTTAAATACCTTACATGCACCTGTCTGTGGGCGGTCTGACAACTAATACCTGTCTTCCTCTCCACAGGTTAACTCCAACCTGTGGAGAGCAAGACAGGTATTAGTTGTCAGACCGCCCACAGACAGGTGCATTTAAGGTATTTAAGGAGAGCAAGAGCTTGGTTTGATACAGCCTGATGAAACGGCCTTCCAGCCGAGAAACGCGTTGCTGTTGTTTTTTCTGTAATAAATAATGTTTTTATATTTACCTTACTTGCTCCTGTGTTTTGAGTATCAATCCACCTTATTCCCTGATCGTTTACCAAGAGGGAATCTGCACTCGTAGTCCGAACATCTGACGCTACAATTCACAGCCGATCTCGGGCAGTTGGAGCAGAGTAGTATTACCCGCAGCTGATTGGAAGTCCCGTGGTGACGTGTACTAGCCTGGGGGTGTCTGTCGGGCGACTCTGAACAGTCCCGACTTGCGGGATAAGGCACGGAGATTGTGCCGCTCGCCTTGTGAGTATCTAGTATAATCCAGGGGGGAGCTAACCTTGATCCACTACATTGGACCTACGATACTGTTTTATGTTTGGCGCCTCTCTTCTTCCTTTTGTTTATAGCTACAACTGTACCAGCTTATTTATATCTGAGCATACTGTCACAGTCTTTTAGGTACCTTGTTACTTATGTTAAAGTTATGCATTTTTGATTTGTCCTTTCAATGTAGGCTGCACTGGATAATTTATTTTTAATGTTTGTGTACTTGATCTTTTTAAGATCATTTCCAAGATATGGAATATACTGTAGTATCCTACTATGAAAAAGGGTATACCATTGCATGATAATATATAATAGGATATCTTTTCACAAACAAAAGTATACCAATGGGTAAAATAAATGACAGCAGTATATAACAGTAAAAGAAAAAATATGTAATATACTGTAGCATCCTCTCACAAATGTATATTAAACTTATAACAATATATGACAGTGGTAGAAAATATGCTGTAGTGAACTTTCCAAGTAGAGGTATATCATTGTCCCACAATCTATACCAGTAGTACAGGACAAAGAATATACTTTAGCATCCCACAATACCATTTACATATGTATAACAGTAATGGAAAATATGGAAAATACCTTACTGTCCACTATCAAATAAGATTATAGAGAAAATGGTAAAGGAAGCTGTATGGGGATAAAGGTTATGAGGCCTCTACCATAGTCAATACACTCAGTACTAGTCAACTGATCCACAAAAAATCAGTAACGGATATATCACATGCATACCCCCCAACTGTCCCGATTTTCGCGGGACAGTCCCGATTTTAGGGGTCTGTCCCCCTGTCCCAGGTTGCTAGCCATCTGTCTCGATTTGATCCATGCGTTAAAAAAAAAAAATGTTTTAAATTCTATTGGGCCCATACTCAGAAGCAGCTGGCTTTGCTCTCACAGGGTTAGATGCCTGTTAGATTCCCTGTGGAAAATGAATGGTGTGTGGGATAAGCAGGAGTAAGAAGGCTGTATACATTCTGACCATGGGTAATGGTGACCTCTCTAACCTACCTCTGGTAGTGATGATGTCTAACCCCTGGTGATAATACTAGCATGCCTTCAGTTTTATACAATGAGCAGTGCTAATACCAGTGTAATGAACAGTGGCAGCCGCAGACTGCCAGCTAATGTGCTTGCCAACCCCAGGACCCAATACAATGAATTAAAGATACCCATATATGATGTAGTGTGTGTGTCTATCTGTATCCATAACTGTGTGTGTGTATCTGTATGTATAGGTTTATGCTATGTAGTGTGTGTGTGTGTCTGCATGTATAAATGTAAGCTATGTAGTTTGTGCATGTGTATCTGCATGTATAAGTGTGTATCTGCATGTATGTGTATGCTATGTAGTGTGTGTGTGTGTCTGCATGTATAAGTGTATACTATGTAGTGTCTGTGTATCTGCATGTATAAGTGTATGCTGCATGTATAAGTGTATGCTATGTAATGTGTGTGTGTGTGTGTGTCTATCTGCATGTATAAGTGTATACAATGTAGTGTCTGTGTATCTGCCTGTATAAGTGTATGCTATGTAGTGTGTGTGTATCTGCATGTGTAAGTGTATGCTATGTAGTGTGTGTGTATCTGCATGTATAAGTGTATGCTATGTAGTGTGTGTGTATCTGCATGTGTATGTGTATACTATGTAGTGTGTGTATCTGCATGTGTAAGTGTATGCTATGTAGTGTGTGTGTATCTGCATGTATAAGTGTATGCTATGTAGTGTGTGTGTATCTGCATGTGTAAGTGTATGCTATGTAGTGTGTGTGTGTATCTGCATGTGTAAGTGTATGCTATGTAGTGTGCTACTGTGCATTTTTGCTGACTTTAAAAGCCAGAATCTAGAATATTAATGGGGAATGCAGAGAGCAGTTTTAAAGAATTTATTATTAAATGTCCAATTAAGATAAAAAATATTTAGCAATGTCTTTGCAAAGGCTAATTAAATGCATAGCCATACCAGTGGTTTGAGCTTGTGTTTAATTTGCTGCCTAAGTGTATTAAAATATATGACTTTATTTAGAATTTTATTTATATTACTTTGGTCTTATAATTTTTTTAAGCCCCGCCCACCACATTTCAAATGTTTTGTCGGGGGGGGGGGCGATGTCCCTCTTTTGAATTTTGAAATGTTGGGATGTATGCACATGTAAAAATACTGGAGTGCAATATGGAAACCTCTAAAATGAAAGAGGAAGTCCATGAATGTGCGGGAAAATACATATCAAGACAGAGTGGGAAAATCTGTAACTCCCGCGATCCCATAGGAAAAATAACCCCTCACCGTGCTGTGTACCTGAAGTGTGCCAAAGTTACAACATGTACCCCTTATAAATGTATAGTGTTCCTCCACACAGAACACAAATTACTCTCTGTCACCTAGGAAATAAAATGGGACACCCTAAGACGCAATGCCCATAATAGGGCCACAGAAGCAGTGTAACTCTCAAGATCACTCTTAAGAGCATGCGTGCCTTTTGTAAAGGAAGCCTCTGTCGAGTGAAGGAGAAACTAACAGCCGGGAGTGTTCTAGAGCTGTAATGCGGCAAACAGGATTACCTTCCCGATCCTGAGAATGCTTCCCGTACTTTGTCTTCCAACTAAGACCTTGGACACATTGAGTGAGTCCCAGGTACCGGCATAGCACTCCTCCAGTCTGAAAGACTGTGCTAAGTAAGTCTTAACCAGCAATTGTGGGACCCCCTTAAGGTGGAAATGATCTTAAAAAGGTCAAGTACACAAACATTAAAAATAAAATATCCAGTGCAGCCTACATTGAAAGGACAAATAAAATATGCATAACTTTCACATAAGTAACAAGGTACCTAGTAGACTGTGACAGTATGCTCAGATATAAATAAGCTGGTACAGTAGCTATGCTTCTGCTATATATTGCTGTGCAATGGTTTACTTCTCATTGCAAGAGGATACTACAGCACATTCAATATCTAGTACTACTGTTACATATTGCTGTGCAATGGCATACCTTTCATTGGAGAGAGGATACTACAGTACATTCCATCTCTGTTCTCCTGTTATATATTGCCTTACATTCTTTACAGAGATCATGCAGTTTACCAACAGAATAACTAGAAGCAAAAACAAAATGGGTCCAAGTAAACAAATTACATTTAAGATTGTTAAAACAATGGTGCAATAGATACCACCATATCAGACTTGTCTTACAACTTTTATGCAGCCACCTACAATAACTCATCATAATTAATCATCATAAAACAATGACATAAAATGTAAATGCATATGTAAATATATATAAAATCTAAGAACTATAAAAAGCAGACATACAAATAAAGGAAATATATTAAAACGTTCTCATATAAATTCAGTATGAGAAAATCTAGACGCTTACTCAGTCATATAATTTAACATATACCAAATGAGTTAGGGAAAAAGCTATCTTACATGTTCAGGCATATAACAAGCTGATCATCAAACTAAACTGGTTTGCTTTTACTATTTTCACTTCTGCCTATGTAACGATTTCTAATTCTAAACTACGTCATATTAATACAAGCACCCAACTGAGTCATTTCCTAGAAAACTATTCTCTGCAGAAAAATACTTTGTAAATCTCAAACAATCCCCAGTCCTTATTCCCTATAAGGTGTAACCAGAGTTCAAACTGTCCAAAATAATTGCTCAACCCACATCTGCATGGCATATGGATCCCACTGCACAGATATTGCATCATGCACTAAAGAGCAATACAATCTGATAAAGCATTACATACAGCAGATTCATAACATTTAAGTATAGCATGAACTAAAAAAACTACTATATAGATATTGATACAAACACTATTTCCATGCAAGTTTCATGTATCAGTGTCAAATGTTACTATAACTTGTTTTGATAGAAACAGTCACAGCAAAGAACAAACCTGTGGCACAATCAAATTTGATCTGCAGAAAAGAAACTGAAGTAACTCACATACACCTAGATTACGAGTTGTGCGTTCGTGTTTTAACGCTGAAAAATTGCCATTTCAGGGTTAAAACAGCACTGCAGCCACAAGTCTTGTTGGTATAGCTGTACCGCAAGCCTTTTAGCATGTAACGCGACGTCAGTCCCACACACGTAAAAAACTTTTTTTTTTTCATGAGACTTCCATAGCGCTGCCATTACTTGTTTTGCGGTGATGCTAAAAAACCTGCGTTCCAGCCTATACCAACAAGATCCATTTCGTAATCTAAAAGCAGTAGTTATGAGTTTTATGCAACAAAACTGTTACATAAAACTCATAACTAAACTGCTACAAAGTACACTAAACACCCATAAGCTACCTATTAACCCCTAAACCGAGACCCTCCCGTATCGCAAATACTATATTAAAGTTATTAACCCCTAATCTGCTCTCCCGACATTACCGCCACTAATTTATTACCCCTATTCCGCCGCTCCCTCCCAGACCCTCCCACCTCCTGGACAGCACCCATTTTATGATAAAGTAATTTTTATTATTTTGTAGCAAGAGCATAATAACAAAAAGAATGTAAAAGAAAAACAAATCAAAAGAACAGAAATCCTGGTTCCCTACAATTACATAGTATACAAGATAACTCAAGTTACAAAACATTAAATCGGTCGGTTACCAAGTCATAACTTGTGAGGCCACTTTTACATGAGAAACCTGATAACATCAATCATTGTGAAACAAGAATCAATGTAGTGAAGAATCTCCTGCTTAAAGCTTAATTTGAAATATTTCTGTGCACAATATAACGCATTATGGCCCAATCAAACAACATATTTCCAGGAAAAGGAACAACGTAATAAAGAATTAGCGAAGAGAGGAGAGAGTTAGGTAAAGCAAAGAAAGAGAGGGAAGCAAGAAGCAGATAAGGGGATATCTCCTGACCACATCGCTCTGTTTTTATAACTTATTATATATAGGCTTTATATGTCTCCTATTTACCCATGTTTTTCCTATCACGTCTGGGGGCTCTGTATTCCAAAGGGTAGGGCTCTCTATGTGGGGGGCTCTATTGATTTAGACTAGTGTGTTAGGACACATTGTGTAATATCCAATAATACCAAACCTTCTGAAAGGTTTCTTGGGTATCCAGGAGAAATGCTGCCTGTTCTGACATGTTGTAATAAAATTTAATTTTGAGTTTGATTTCTTCCCAAGATGGGGCACACTCTTTCCAATGGCGGGCTATACAAACCCTTGTGGCAGTGCACGTTATCTTGATAAACAAATTAATATATTTATTAAAATCTTTAAGTCTGATGTGGAGTAAAGCTTGTTCCATGGTAAGATTAATTGGGCTGTCTAGGGACAGCATCCATTTTAGATTCATTCGGAAGCTGCATTCTTAGTGAGAGGAGGGACAGTGTAGCTGCTGCTGATTTAATAGGGAAATCGATAGCTAGGCTAGTGTATTCAGTGTCCACTACAGTCCTGAAGGACTCATCTGAACTCTGCTGTAAGGACAGCACCCCAAAAAGCCCTTTTTAGGGCTAGAACATCAGTCTGCTTTTTTTTTTCCTGTGTAATCTAATTACAGTTGCCTGCCTGCCAGCGTTTGTGTCAGGCTCACAGCGTATACTGTGCCCACTTGCCCAGTGCCACCACTCACATCTGGTGTAACAGTAGTGTAAATAAAAAAAACAACACTTTTTTGACTGTCAAATAATAGCAGTTAGTGGAGGGGGAGGGATCGTGGGCCGGCATGTCCGGGCGTGCGCACGGACGCGCGCGTGCACGGGAGGGCGGGGGCGGGCGCATGCACGGGGAGGGAGCGGGTGGGAACCGCTACACTACAGAAAAAGTTGGTGTAAAATTAAAAAAAAAAAGGAATAAAAGTTAAAAAAAAAAAGATCAGGCAGGTGGTGGGGGTTGGTCTGTGGGGGGGGGGGGGGAAGCTACACTACAGAAAAAAAAAAAAAAAAAAAACAGAAAAAACTACTTTTTTTTGCAAACTGGGTACTGGCAGACAGCTGCCAGTGCCCAAGATGGCCACCAATAAGGCAGATGGGGAGGGTTAGAGAGCTGTTTTGGGGGGGGATCAGGGAGGTTGGGGGATGCTGCACCACAGCATATGTAAATATGCTAAAAAAATAAATAAAAAACCTTTTATTTTAGTACTGGCAGACTTTCTGCCAGTACTTAAGATGGCGGGGACAATTGTGGGGTGGGGGAGGGAAGGGAGCTGTTTGGGAGGGATCAGTGGGTCTGATGTGTCAGTTGGGAGGCTGATCTCTACCCTAAGGCTAAAATTAACCCTGCAAGCTCCCTACAAACTACCTAATTAACCCCTTCACTGCTAGCCATAATACACGTGTGATGCGCAGCAGCATTTAGCGGCCTTCTAATTACCAGAAAGCAACGCCAAAGTCATATATGTCTGCTATTTCTGAACAAAGGGGATCCCAGAGAAGCATTACAACCATGTGTGCCATAATTGCACAAGCTGTTTGTAAATAATTTCAGTGAGAAACCTAAAATTGCGAAAAAATGTAAGTTTTTTTAAATTTGATCGCATTTGGCGGTGAAATGGTGGCATTAAATATACCAAAATGGGCCTAGATCAATACTTTGGGTTGTCTACTACACTACACTTAAGCTAAAATGAACTCTACAAGCTCCCTAATTAACCCCTTCACTGCTGGGCACAAAACACGTGTGGTGCGCAGTGGCATTTAGCAGCCTTCTAATTACCAAAAAGCAACTCCAAAGCCATATAAGTCTGATATTTCTGAACAAAGGGGATCCCAGAGAAGCATTTACAACCATTTATGCCATAATTGCATAAGTTGTTTGTAAATAATTTCTGTGAGAAACCTAAAGTTTGTGAAAAAGTGAACAATTTTTTTTTATTTGATCGCATATGGCGGTGAAATGGTGGCATTAAATATACCAAAATGGGCCTAGATCAATACTTTGGGATGTCTTCTAAAAAAATATATACATGTCAAGGGATATTCAGGTATTCCTGACAGATATCAGGGTTCCAATGTAACTAGCGCTCATTTTGAAAAAAAGTGGTTTTGAAATAGAAAAGTGCTTCTTCTATTTATTTCCCAGGCTATAACTTTCAAAAAAAGCAAAGAACATGTTAACATTGGGTATTTCTAAACTCAGGACAAAATTTTGAAACTATTTAGCATGGTTGTTTTTTGGTGGTTGTAGATGTGTAACAGATTTTGGGGGTCAAAGTTAGAAAAAGTGTGTTTTTTCCATTTTTTCCTCATATTTTATAATATTTTTAATAATAAATTATAAGATATGATGAAAATAATGGTATCTTTAGAAAGTCCATTTAGTGGCGAGAAAAACGGTATATAATATGTGTGGGTACAGTAAATGAGTAAGAGGAAAATTACAGCTAAACACAAACACCGCAGAAATATAAAAATAGCCCTGGTCCTTAAGGGAAAGAAATTGAAAAATGGCCTTGGTCCTTAAGGGGTTAAAAAAAAACTAGAAATTTGACTGTGAAATAATAGCAGTCAGTTTCCTTCACGCATGTGCGTTTCAGGGCCTGCCAGGGCACAGTGTCACACCAGTGCAACTCATATCTGGTGTAACAGTAGTGTACATTAAAAAAAAATACAATTTTTACTGTAATAGATTGAATAGCAGTTAGTTGTCTGCAAGCGTGTGTGTCAGGCCTACAGCGTCTACTCTGCCAACTTCTGCCAGTGCACAGTGCCACTCATATTTGTTGTCACAGTAGCTTGCACGCATAGTACCACTAATCGAAAAAAAAATGACAGGCAGAGGCAGGCCACCCCGCAGGGGCCGTCGTAGTCGTGGTGCTGTGATTCCCTTTGGCCCTAGAATAATGCACAGTGTTCAGAGGCCACGTACCCTGAACTCGAAAAGTTCTGAGGACATAGTTGACTGGCTAACACAGGACACCCAATCTTCTACAGCTTCCGCTCGGAACCTTGATGCACCATCCTCCTCCAGCTTAGCTTCGGGCACCTCTCAAGTTACCACTCGCCCGCCTGCCGCCACCACCAACACTAGCACCACAGCGGCTTCACTTGATCTGTCAGAGGAGTTATTTACACATCAGTTGGAAGAAATGAGTGATGCGCAACCATTATTGCCAGAGGATGTAGATAACAGGGATGTGTCTCTGATAGGCAGCATTACACACATGGACGTACGGTGTGATGATGATGATGTTGTACCCGCTGCAGAAGTTTGGTCTGTCACTGTGATGCGTGCGTAACCCTTACACTACCTGATCGATACAACATCATACCTGATGTTTTAAAGCACGTTATTCCAAACAATTTAGGAATGTTAGGTGATTTATGCCCTTTATGGATTAAAAAAACCAGACTCTGCTTCAACTATGTAATTTTCCATGGGAGTTTTGCCATGGATCCCCCTCCGGCATGCCACAGTCCAGGTGTTAGTCCCCTTGAAACAACTTTTCCATCACTATTGTGGCCAGAAAGAGTCCCTGTGGGTTTTAAAATTCAAATTCAAATAGTGGAAGTATAGACACTTACCACAAAAAAAGTATGCACATCTAGCACTCTACGCCCAGACTTAGGAGTGGTACTGGATTTGAGAAGAATTAAAATATAACCTTTATTAGAGTTTCCATAAAAACTGTGTACAAATATACAAACAACATATAGATTTAAAAGACTCAAAGTGAAGCTGTCTTGATCAATGTTATATATAGTGGACACAAATGCTATGTAAATGCCTAAATATATGTCTCGCAATGTGTCACTACCTATATGGCAGTTGTAGAGTATGAAGATAGTGGCAGGTTAAGAGCTCCAACTCTCAGTGAATACTATGGATTACTCCTCGTTGACTGAGTGAATAGAGGATTTATTTATTGGTCTAGACTTAACCTGTGAATCAATTCAGTGGTTCAAGTATTGTAACTAGTGGTATGTTGTTTGTGTGGTCTACCTATATTAGGACCACACTGGTGGTTATAGGGTTACATATTACCCCTTGCTGTGTTGATGCAGAAACTGATATTTAATATAGTGGTCACACAAGTCAAATGGTGTTAGGTACCCTATTGAATTAATCCATATTGTAACTAGTATTGTAACTGGTGGTATGTTGTTTGTGTGGTCTACCTATATTAGGACCACCCTGGAGGTTATTGGGTTACGTATTACCCCTTGCTGTGTTAATGCGGAGCTGTTATTTATTAAAGTGGTCACACAAATCAAATAATGTTAGGTACCCTATTGAATTAATCCCTATTGCACATTTCAGTATGTGGCGTGACTACAAATAGATCACGAATTGTTAATTAGACTGGCTTGAAGACGCCTGATATGTCATATATTAGTTATACGCCTTGTATATGTTATACTGGCTTGAGGACACTTGATATATATGTGGTGAGGTTATTATAATCCTTGATACAGGTTTATGAATCGAATATTTTAGGTGGATAAAAACTTAGCAATACCTTATTATCAATGCAGGTCCCTCAAATAGGAGAGTTGTATGTGCAAAGGTAGTATATATATGATCCCGTTCTGGGTTAAATCTCATGCAGATCCTGTATCAATAGTCTCTAAGAATGTAGTATATATATGTAATCTTTAACCACTGTCGAGATGAGCTGTATGCATACAGAGGTCACTTATTAAGCACAAGAGTTCGTGATTCTCTCATTGAATGCTATCTATATGTATGCATAACTAGGTGCTGGTTCATATATCTGCCTATATTAGCAATCATTAACCGCTGCCAGAATGCGCTATATGCCTACAATAGTCACTAGTTGAGTACACGAGTTAATGACTCTCTCGTTAAATTCTATCTATATGTGTGCATATGCTTTTTCTATTTTCCACATATAGTAAATTAGATTTTATTATAGCTGGGGTGTACACGATGTCTTACACATTTAATTCAGGATACTAGTCTATTAATAACTGGTTGCCATGATTGCGGTCAAAATATACACTTTAATGGTAACTTTTTATATAATTTACATATATTATAGAGTAGCCTTGGTTATAGTACTTGTGTGTAGAGTGGTCGTCATATGTTTATGTGTGGCCCGGATGCTTTCCAATTTGAGAGCATAACAGCTTTAAATAAATTATTAATATAAGAATTATTTTCTCATCTCGTGAGCAAGTTTTTATAGGATTTGTACTATTTCGTGTTTCTCTTATCTCTTAAGTGGGAGATATTATTTATACTGGCTGTTTGAGCCCAATTAATTGCGTTGTCTGTTTCAAACAGTGTTCGTTACTGGTTTATTATACCCGGATGTGGGTTACATACGAGCCGTATATCTATAATATAGATGTTTGTCCAATGTTAATAGTTACAGTATCGTAGCCAGGTGTGTACCCACCTCTCATATATAGTGCTGTTACACTGTATTAAACTTAAATTCAGGTCGTATATGATATTATTTTTACTCTTTTTGAGCTTGCTATTTGTAGTACTCAGTTATCCACATACGATATACACTAGATTTGCGTTGTCATACGGTTACGCTATTATCTTTAAGATATTCACTTGTAAGTTTTGACTATCTTAAATTTAGTAACATAGCGTTACCCACATAGTTAGAAAGGAGGTATGGTACCAAATTACACAACAGCTAGTGCTTCTACGTTCTAGGTTAAATAACTGCTGGGTACCTGCAGTGTAACAGTTTCAAACAGTGATCGTTACCGGTTAGTTATACCCGGATGTGGGTTACCTCAAAGCCGTATATCTATAATATTGATGTTTTTCCACTGTTAATAATTACAGTATAGTAATCAGGCGTGTGCCCACATAACATCTATAGCGCTGTTACACTGTATTGAACTTAAATACACATCTTGTTCGATATTATTAGTTCTCTTTTACAAGCTAAATATTTATAGTGTTCAGTTACCCACATACGTTTAAATTAGATTCAAGTTGTAATGCTGTTACGCTTTTATCATTAAGATGTTCGATTGTGAATTACGATTAACTTAAATTTTGTAACATAGCGTTACCCACTTAGAGAGGAGGAATTATACCAAAGTACACCACCGCTAGTATTTCTGAGTTCTAAGTTAAATAACTGTTATTAATGTTAACTGCATAGGAGCGTACTATAATGCAGCTTCACTTTGACAGAATTAAAAGGCGTCTGTCACTACTGACGCGTTTCGCCCGTACAGGGCTTTCTCAAAGGCAGCGAGCCGCCAAATTTTCAAATATTTATGTGCTACGTTCTCTAGTTGTACCGCCCCTTTTGGATCCTGATTGGTTCAGGGCTCTGAAGGTGTGTATCATCCAGTTTTTTAAGGTAGTATATACCTTTTGGGGTATTCTGCAACTTTAACTATTTAGTTTTTTACAGTAGAGGAGTATATTTTTGTTATTTAGGCAATCAAGTCTATATAGAGAGGTTATAATAAATAACAACAGGTTTTGTTACTTCATGTCTTTTACTCGTACTTGAGGGAAATATTATTTGGAGAATTATGGTGAATAAATATCTAGTCGTGATGTCTGCTATCATTGTTTTCAAATGCTTTCTTTATCCATATTTCATCAATCTCTTGGTTAGAGAATTTTATTATAATATAAGAAATGTTAGTGTTTTGCTTATTAATGTCCTTGATGGGAATATATTGTATTATTGGATCATGACCAGGAAAATTAACGGCTGGAAGGATGGCTGGATCTCTCATAAAGACTCATCATTTGACTTAGTTGAGAAATGTTATATGTAATTAACATCTTATATTTGTGGTGCTGTATATCTACTACGGTGTGATCTCACATGAACTATCTCTTTTTCGTGTCATTTAATGTGATTATAACTCAAAAGTGTTACTGTGTGGATGTGATAGTGTTGCTGGGTATCATTCCTTGGTTTGACTTGAACTATATTTCTACTGACAAAGTATATTACCTAATATGTGCAATAAAGAGTGTGTTCTGTGCTGCCTAATAAATTAGCCTCTCACAGGGCATGGTCTGTATACTCACAAAGTTACAGTGGTGTACTGCCTGAGAGAGAAAGACATGTGATTGTGAATTATTAATGTGATAATCAAAAGTGTTGCAATAAGTGAAAAGGAGGAACTGTGGTGCTGGGGGAAAAACATGTAAGGGAAAAATAGGGTGTTTTTTTTTTTTTACTAAATATCCAATAATACAATATATTCCCATCAAGGACATTAATAAGCAAAACACTAACATTTCTTATATTATAATAAAATTCTCTAACCAAGAGATTGATGAAATATGGATAAAGAAAGCATTTGAAAACAATGATAGCAGACATCACGACTAGATGTTTATTCACCATAATTCTCCAAATAATATTTCCCTCAAGTACGAGTAAAAGACATGAAGTAACAAAACCTGTTGTTATTTATTATAACCTCTCTATATAGACTTGAAATAAATGTGATATGATAAGAAAAACCCAAGAAAATGTGTTATATATATGGTGCCATTAATATATGTAAAACCGTGAAAATTAATAAATATAGGTAAAGTTCGTATAAGGATATGTATAATCTTCCTGGCACTCTTCAGTCTTCTGTGTGGTCTCTTTTGATCCTCATAAAAAAGAAGAAGAAATATGCCACATAGCGTAATTCTGTAACTTTGTTGCAATACAAAACTTGTGTCTGTGCGAATGGTTACTCACATGCGGTGGAGCTATAACCAAGCTCAGGTAAAAGCGCACACCCACTTTTATACTGTTGGGTAAACAGATTCTTGTACCGGTTGTTCAGATTAATGAATTTATTAAAATACAATATATAAAATATATAAAATAGCGTCACCAGACCTGCTTACATCACCTCATGTAATAAGTTTTAGGCAATACAATGTAGTAATTGCTCAATATGAGCTTAACAGGTTACTAGAAACCGCGGTAAGGAGTGTAGAAACTGAACCACACAACCTCCCCCAGAAAGTCCAGTAGCTGTTGCTCTTCTTATTGGTGTGCAGGTATTATGGAAGGCGCCAGAGAACAATAAATCCAACGTACGTTTCGCAATAAGCTTTATCAAGGAGCTTATTGCGAAACGTACGTTGGATTTATTGTTCTCTGGCGCCTTCCATAATACCTGCACACCAATAAGAAGAGCAACAGCTACTAGACTTTCTGGGGGAGGTTGTGTGGTTCAGTTTCTACGCTCCTTACCGCAGTTTCTAGTAACCTGTTAAGCTCATATTGAGCAATTACTACATTGTATTGCCTAAAACTTATTACATGAGGTGATGTAAGCAGGTCTGGTGACGCTATTTTATATATTTTATATATTGTATTTTAATAAATTCATTAATCTGAACAACCGGTACAAGAATCTGTTTACCCAACAGTATAAAAGTGGGTGTGCGCTTTTACCTGAGCTTGGTTATAGCTCCACCGCATGTGAGTAACCATTCGCACAGACACAAGTTTTGTATTGCAGCAAAGTTACAGAATTACGCTATGTGGCATATTTCTTCTTCTTTTTTATGAGGATCAAAAGAGACCACACAGAAGACTGAAGAGTGCCAGGAAGATTATACATATCCTTATACGAACTTTACCTATATTTATTAATTTTCACGGTTTTACATATATTAATGGCACCATATATATAACACATTTTCTTGGGTTTTTCTTATCATATCACATTTATTTCATTTTCCTTGTTTGTGATATTTTGGTACTTGTTATCATATAGACTTGATTGCCTAAATAACAAAAATATTCTCCTCTACTGTAAAAAACGAAATAGTTAAAGTTGCAGAATACCCCAAAAGGTATATACTACCTTAACAAACTGGATGATACACACCCTCAGAGCCCTGAACCAATCAGGATCCAAAAGGGGCGGTACAACTAGAGAATGTAGCACATAAATATTTGAAAATTTGGCGGCTCGCTGCCTTTGAGAAAGCCCTGTACAGGCGAAACGCGTCAGTAGTGACAGACGCCTTTTAATTCTGTCAAAGTGAAGCTGCATTATAGTACGCTCCTATGCAGTTAACATTAATAGCAGTTATTTAACTTAGAACTCAGAAATACTATACTGTATAGGCAGATATATGAACCAGCACCTAGTTATGCATACATATAGATAGAATTCAATGACAGAATCACGAACTCTTGTGCTTAATAAGTGACCTCTGTATGCATACAGCTCATCTCGACAGTGGTTAAAGATTACATATATATACTACATTCTTAGAGACTATTGATACAGGATCTGTATGAGATTTAACCCAGAACGGGATCATATATATACTACCTTTGCACATAAAACTCTCCTATTTGAGGGACCTGCATTGATAATAAGGTAGTGCTAAGTTTTTATCCACCTAAAATATTCGATTCATAACCCTGTATCAAGGATTATAATCACCTCACCACATATATATCAAGTGTCCTCAAGCCAGTATAACATATACAAGGCGTATAACTAATATATGACATATCAGGCGTCTACAAGCCAGTCTAATTAACAATTTGTGATCTATTTGTAGTCACACCACATACTGAAATGTGCAATAGGGATTAATTCAATAGGGTACCTAACATTATTTGATTTGTGTGACCACTTTAATAAATAACAGCTCCCGCATTAACACAGCAAGGGGTAATACGTAACCCTATAACCACCAGTGTGGTCCTAATATAGGTAGACCACACAAACAACATACCACTAGTTACAATACTTGAACCACTGAATTGATTCACAGGTTAAGTCTAGACCAATAAATAAAACCTCTATTCACTCAGTCAATGAGGAGTAATCCATAGTATTCGCTGAGAGTTGGAGCTCTTAACCGGCCACTATTTCCAAGAGGCACCCTCTAGTAGCATTAGTGCATAGGAGATCTTCATACTCTACAACTGCCATATAGGTAGTGACACATTGCGAGACATATATTTAGGCATTTACATAGCATTTGTGTCCACTATATATAACATTGATCAAGACAGCTTCACTTTAAGTCTTTTAAATCTATGTGTTGTTTGTATATTTGTACACAGTTTTTATGGAAACTCTAATAAAGGTTATATTTTAATTCTTCTCAAATCCAGTACCACTCCTAAGTCTGGGCGTAGAGTGCTAGATGTGCATACTTTTTTTGTGGTAAGTGTCTATACTTCCACTATTTGAATTTGATTCGATTTATGCACAGTACCAACTCACCTTTATTACTTCCAATACAAAGTGTAGAAGATTTAGAAATACACTTAGGAAGAATACTATAGTGGGGATCGCCTTAATAGTGTCATTGTTTAAATTGTTTCTTTGTATCTTCAAATTTATCTGGTTCAAAAAGATCTTCCAAACAATCGAGCACACAGACTTAATAATAATCATGGACTCAATATGGGATAAGGATAGACAAGCTAGACAACTAAAAAGAACAGTTGACCTGAATGAAATATTTGAGGGTAACCACACTGCAACTACTAATGTTTTTCCAAACCTCCATGGAGGAATTATTAAGGGATGCTCACAAAACTATGTTCAAACAGGACAAAAGCTGGTGGAATCGCCACTTTTTTGAAAAGTATATTGAAAAAAAGTTGATACCGAGAGGCCTACGTATTCAACTATTTCCGGCATTCGAATTTAAAGATCAGTCACTCACTATGGAATGGGAAGATGCCTTAACAGAATGTTCAAATAAACTAATGAAAATACTAATGAAACACGACCAGGCGGAATATGATCTACTAGAAAGCAAGATTAAAGAACAAAATCAAGCCCTAAAGAAATTTGAAAACAACAGTGAATTTGAACAACTCTATAAAACTTTCCAAAAGGAGTTAGACAAATACGAAGCCGAATTAAAAACAATCAAACAAAATAAACTCAGCAGAGACATCCAAGACTTTAGGGATAATAAAGTCTACAAATGGAGAAACAGAGGTTTCTTCAAGAATCCAACAAAAAAAACCAAAGTAACCTTGGTTCAAAGTGATGTCTCTGATACAGATGGCGAAGAAAGCAGCAGCAATGAAGCATCCGGTTCTGTCAGAACCCCAGTAACACTAGCACCAAGATCCTCCAGTCGCAATAAAAGGAAGGATTTTTTAGATTCAGGCGACAAAGAAGAAGAACCAGGAGAGGAAAGGGGAAGAAACAAAAAACGGCGAGAGGTTGAGGACGAACACAAATAGGACAACAAGGGAATTGGAGACCAACGAGAAGACCGCCAAGTCCATTCTCACAGATAAGATTGAACAACTAAATGTCATTAATCTATCAGAAAAAATAATATTAACAAAAGATCATATTTCAGTGCTCTCAAAAGGCTTATCTTTCTGTCCAACAAATAAAATCGACAAATTTGAAACAGTAAAAGATATTCAACTATATCTAAGGAAATTAGCTCTCAAAAACTTCTTTGCAACCAAAAAGAAAAATGAAGAATGGAGTACAGAGGAACTAGAAAGTATACAAACTCTGGAGACCCTATTGGAAGAATCCAATCTGAAAACAATTCACAATTGGAGAAAAAACATCAAAAACAAATCAACTTTTATTCCAAATAACATCAATCTACCTCAATTGGAAGTTTTTAACAAATTGGTGTGCGATGAAATCACGGAGTTACAGATAATAGGTATACAAAGTAACCTAACCCTCAGGGAACGCAAAGCACTGGAGGAACTCCAACAACGGGAATAAATCATCATACGCAATGCGGACAAAGGAGGAAATATAGTAATTTGGCCCGTAGACATGTAACTGAAAGAAGTCAATAAACACCTTAAAGATACTACATGCTATACGAAATTATTGTATAACCCAATGATACAAAAAAAATTACGATCACACAATCAATCAAGCATTTGGCCATGGAATCATTACAGATAAAGAAAATAAATTTCTAACAGTGTCTGATCCAAAAATACCAACTTTTTATCTGATACCTAAGATTCATAAAGACCCTAAAAACCCTCCAGGAAGGCCCATTGTATCTGGCATCGGAAAAAGCAAGTCAGTATGTAGACTTCCGTTTGAGAGAATATGTATGGGAATTACCATCATACATACAAGACACGATGCAACTACTCCAAAAGTTGAAAAACATCAATCTCAATGAAAATACTTGGCTGGTAACCACGGATGTGGAATCACTATATATTTCAATAAATCATCAAGACAGAGTGACAGCAATACAATATTTTCTGGATCAGAAATCAGAGGAAGATGAAGAACACAATGAACTGATTATCAAGCTGTTAAAATATATATTGAATTACAACTTCTTCATATTCGATGGTAAATTTTACCTTCAAACCCAGGGCACAGCCATGGGGACAGCATGCGCCCCCACGTATGCGAACCTCTTTTTAGGGTGGTGGGAGGCTAAGCATGTATTTACCGACACAAATACAGAATATACTGACAAGATTCCTCTATGGCTCTGCTTTATAGATGACATATTCTTCATCTGGGAAGGAAACTATGAAGATCTACTCAAATTCTTGAAAATATTGAACACAAACAACCTAAACATCAAATTAACGCATGAGGCGAACAAGAGTAAAATTAACTTTCTTGATGTTACTATCTACAAAGACCAACAATTCAGTGGTTCAAGTATTGTAACTAGTGGTATGTTGTTTGTGTGGTCTACCTATATTAGGACCACACTGGTGGTTATAGGGTTACGTATTACCCCTTGCTGTGTTGATGCGGGAACTGATATTTAATATAGTGGTCACACAAGTCAAATGGTGTTAGGTACCCTATTGAATTAATCCATATTGTAACTAGTATTGTAACTGGTGGTATGTTATTTGTGTGGTCTATATTTAGGCATTTACATAGCATTTGTGTCCACTATATAACATTGATCAAGACAGTTTACTTTGAGTCTTTTAAATCTATGTGTTGTTTGTATATTTGTACACAGTTTGTATGGAAACTCTAATAAAGGTTATATTTTAATTCTTCTCAAATCCAGTACCACTCCTAAGTCTGGGCATAGAGTGCTAGATGTGCATACTTTTTTGTGGTAAGTGTCTATACTTCCACTATTTGAATTTGATTTGATTTATGCACAGCACCAACTCACCTTTATTACTTCCAATACAAAGTGTAGAAGATTTAGAAATACACTTAGGAGGAATACTTTAGTGGGGATCGCCTTAATAGTGCCATTGTTTAAATTGTTTCTTTGGGTTTTAAAATTCGCCTGCCTATTGAAGTCTATGGCGGTTTGCCCGGTTCGCCCGCTCGCGAACATTTGCGGAAGTTTGCATTCGCTGTTCGCGAACGGAAAATTTTATGTTCACGACATCACTACTTGTGTATATTGGGCCACTCAATTTTGCTTCTATGTTCTGTGTGGTATCATTGGCTTCTTTTGGGAGTTTTAATTATATATGTTGTGTAAATGGGTTATGGCCCTTTAAATTGCCCTCTGCTCCGTTATCTCAGTGCTCCGGTCGCATTCTAGACCTTCTGGTGCACTGAGAGAGTGATGGTGTCAAATATGGAAGTGAGGACATATCGCTTTTGGATAGATAGAAATAAAGAGTTGCGCAGATAAAAAACCCTTGCTCATATACAGCCCTGCTCCCACAAGCAGGAGAAAGAAATTAATTACAAAAGGGAATTAGTATAGGAGCGCTAGCAGCTACAGGGTTAAACAATTATTGCAAGTTAAAAATTGCAAAAATATCATGTTTGCCTCCCTGTGGCGAGGAAGGAGTTAACGATTTTCCCGCCATAGGAGAGCACTTTAGCATGCTTCCTGACTCTTTCTCTCTCTCTCTCTGTGTAGCCAGTTCTAGTACTTCTGGCACCGTACTTTACCAGATCGTGTAAGAGACCTCAGGAATGGGTAAGACC
Organism: Bombina bombina; assembly: GCF_027579735.1. Classification (NCBI taxonomy): domain Eukaryota; kingdom Metazoa; phylum Chordata; class Amphibia; order Anura; family Bombinatoridae; genus Bombina; species Bombina bombina. The sequence continues at coordinate 534,374,740 of NC_069499.1, forward strand.
CTATACTGGAGCACTGTCACACTGCTCCTGGTTGTTGCCACGGACACGTCGCTTGCTACTCTGGCCGTTGCCAGGGAAGAGTCGACTCCTGTGTGCATGCAGCAGTGACATCATCGCCACACACGTCTCTTTCTATCTGAAACCGGTCAGGATCTCCTGTGAAGCGAATCCTGTGCCTATGTACAGGGAGTGCAGAATTATTAGGCAAGTTGTATTTTTGAGGATTAATTTTATTATTGAACAACAACCATGTTCTCAATGAACCCAAAAAACTCATTAATATCAAAGCTGAATAGTTTTGGAAGTAGTTTTTAGTTTGTTTTTAGTTATAGCTATTTTAGGGGGATATCTGTGTGTGCAGGTGACTATTACTGTGCATAATTATTAGGCAACTTAACAAAAAACAAATATATACCCATTTCAATTATTTATTTTTACCAGTGAAACCAATATAACATCTCAACATTCACAAATATACATTTCTGACATTCAAAAACAAAACAAAAACAAATCAGTGACCAATATAGCCACCTTTCTTTGCAAGGACACTCAAAGGCCTGCCATCCATGGATTCTGTCAGTGTTTTGATCTGTTCACCATCAACATTGTGTGCAGCAGCAACCACAGCCTCCCAGACACTGTTCAGAGAGGTGTACTGTTTTCCCTCCTTGTAAATCTCACATTTGATGATGGACCACAGGTTCTCAATGGGGTTCAGATCAGGTGAACAAGGAGGCCATGTCATTAGATTTTCTTCTTTTATACCCTTTCTTGCCAGCCACGCTGTGGAGTATTTGGATGCGTGTGATGGAGCATTGTCCTGCATGAAAATCATGTTTTTCTTGAAGGATGCAGACTTCTTCCTGTACCACTGCTTGAAGAAGGTGTCTTCCAGAAACTGGCAGTAGGACTGGGAGTTGAGCTTGACTCCATCCTCAGCCCGAAAAGGCCCCACAAGCTCATCTTTGATGATACCAGCCCAAACCAGTACTCCACCTCCACCTTGCTGGCGTCTGAGTCGGACTGGAGCTCTCTGCCCTTTACCAATCCAGCCACGGGCCCATCCATCTGGCCCATCAAGACTCACTCTCATTTCATCAGTCCATAAAACCTTAGAAAAATCAGTCTTGAGATATTTCTTGGCCCAGTCTTGACGTTTCAGCTTGTGTGTCTTGTTCAGTGGTGGTTGTCTTTCAGCCTTTCTTACCTTTGCCATGTCTCTGAGTATTGCACACCTTGTGCTTTTAGGCACTCCAGTGATGTTGCACCTCTGAAATATGGCCAAACTGGTGGCAAGTGGCATCTTGGCAGCTGCACGCTTGACTTTTCTCAGTTCATGGGCAGTTATTTTGCGCCTTGGTTTTTCCACACGCTTCTTGCGACCCTGTTGACTATTTTGAATGAAACGCTTGATTGTTCGATGATCACGCTTCAGAAGCTTTGCAATTTTAAGAGTGCTGCATCCCTCTGCAAGATATCTCACTATTTTTGACTTTTCTGAGCCTGTCAAGTCCTTCTTTTGACCCATTTTGCCAAAGGAAAGGAAGTTGCCTAATAATTATGCACACCTGATATAGGGTGTTGATGTCATTAGACCACACCCCTTCTCATTACAGAGATGAACATCACCTAATATGCTTAATTGGTAGTAGGCTTTCGAGCCTATACAGCTTGGAGTAAGACAACATGCATAAAGAGGATGATGTGGTCAAAATACTCATTTGCCTAATAATTCTGCACTCCCTGTAAGTTGTTCACTTTCTGCCTATCACTGCCCAAGTATAGGTGTTACTGTGTGCTCCTGGGTGCCATTATCTGTATATGCTGGATTGATTTATCGTTATTGAACTTTGCCTGTCTGACTACTCTGCTTGCTTAAAGGGACAGTCTAGTCAAAATTAAACTTTCATGATTCAGATAGGGCATGCAATTTTAAACAATTTTCCAATTTACTTTTATCATTAAATTTGCTTTGTTCCCTTGGTGGTATTTTTTAAAAGCTAAACCTAGTTATGCTCAAATTGATTTCTAAACCTTGAAAACTGCCTCTTAGGTCAGAGCATTTAAAAAAAAAAAAATTCAGTTAGACCATACTAGTTCATGTGTGTCATATAGATAACATTGTGCTCACTCCCATGGAGTTATTTAGGAGTCTGCACTGATTGGCTAAACTGCACGTCTGTCAAAAGCACTAAGATAAGGGGGCAGTCTGCAAAGGCTTAGATGCAAGGTAATCACAGAGGTAAATGTATATTAATATAATTGTGTTGATTATGCAAAACTGGGGAATGGGTAATAAAGGGATTATCTATCTTTTAAAACAATAAAAATTCTGGTGTAGACTGTCCCTTTAACCCCTAAAGTACTGGATTGCCATAACGTTATTGAACACTGCCTGTCTGACTACTCTGCTTGCTTAACCCCTAAAGTACTGGATTGCCATAACGTTGCTGAACTCTGCCTGTCTGACCACTCTTCCTGCTTAACCCTTAAACCTTTGGATTGCTATACTGTTACCGAACTCTGCCTGCCTGACCATTCTATTAGTTTATCCTTGAACTGCCATACCGCTAAATTCCCTACCTGTTGCCACCAAAGACTACCCTGCCTACTGTGAGTACCGCTTACCTCATTTTGCGAACTTTCTCTACTCTGGGATATTCCCTATCATTTTAGCTTGACGCCGGGATAACAAGACTTCTGGCCAAGTTTGGTCTGATAGTGGAATATCCCATGACCATTACTAGCACAAGGTGGGTGTTAAACGATAAATATATTTCAAATTATAAATATTGTCACAATTTGTAGGACGTTTTCAGCTCTAGTATAGCAAAGCATAATTTTATTACCCCTAAGGGGGCACTTTATTACATGATTTTAGGTTAAAAAGGGGCTTTTCAGCAAGCTTGTAAGCTACTTTTACCTAATTTTATCCTTTAGTCTTCATAGAGGGGTTAGTGCTCTCTCTTACTAACAGCAATCAGCCCTATTTATCAAGCCGACCACCACAAATACGCTGGAATTCCGCAGCGTAATTATGGCAAGCCTGATTCCCCTTATTTATCAAAGGCTACAGACCGGCAAAAGTAGAATTTTGTGACGTAACATACGATCCGCCGGTCTCAGTCCAACACAGATCAATGCTTACGTCACTACAGATGTTCCGAATGCAAATTCGGCACTATCTGACTACTTTTGCTATTTATCAAATTTCTACCAGGTACGCTCGCCACTATTCCGGCCCAGCATACCTGCTTTTCAATCCGCCACCCTGGAGGCAGTGGATGCCATAGGAATCAATGGGAGTCGGAAAGCAGCAAAGCTCATGTTCGCTGCTGCCCGATATCCCATTGATTCCTATGGGAGAATAAAGTTACGTTTACACCTAACACCCTAACATGTACCTCCGAGTCTAAACACCCCTAATCTGCCGCCCCCTACACCGCCGCCACCTACATTATACTTATTAACCCCTAATCTGCCACCCCCAACACCGCCGCCGCCATCTACATTATACTTATTAACCCCTAATCTGCCACCCCCAACACCGCCGCCGCCACCTACATTATACTTATTAACCCCTAATCTGCCCCCCCTGACACTGCCGCCACCTACATTATACTTATTAACCCCTAATCTGCCGTCCCCAACGTCGTCGCCACTACATTAAATTTATTAACCCCTAAACCAAATTCTAACCCTAACCCTAACCCTAAAACCCCCTAACTTAAATCTAATTTAAATAAATATAAATAAAATTACTATCATTGACTAAATTATTCCTATTTAAAACTAAATACTTACCTATAAAATAAACCCTAAGCTAGCTACAATATAACTAATAGTTACATTGTAGCTAGCTTAGGGTTTATTTTTATTTTACAGGCAAGTTTGTATTTATTTTATATAGGTAGAATAGTTACTAAATAGTTATTAACTAGCTAAAATAAATACAAAAGTACCAGTAAAATAAAACCTAACCTAAGTTACACTAACCCCTTACACCCTTAAAAAACAAATTTTCAGATATTTAAACTAATTACACCTAATCTAATAGCCCTATCAAAATCAAAAAGCCCCCCCAAAATAAAAAAAAACCCTAGCCTAAACTAAACTACCAATAGCCCTTAAAAGGGCCTTTTGCGGGGCATTGCCCCAAAGTAATCAGCTCTTTTACCTGTAAAAAAAAATACAAACAACCCCCCCAACAGAAAAACCCACCACCCACACAACCAACCCCCCAAATAAAATACTATCTAAAAAAACCTAAGCTCCCAATTGCCCTGAAAAGGGCATTTGGATGGGCATTGCCCTTAAAAGGGCAGTTAGCTCTTTTGTGGCCCAAAGCCCTAACCTAAAAATAAAACCCTCCCAATACACCTTTAAAAAACCTAACACTAACCCCCTGAAGATCGACTTACCGGGAGACGTCTTCATCCAAGCCGTGCAGAAGTGGTCCTCCAGACGGCAGAAGTCTTCATCCAGACGGCATCTTCTATCTTCATCCATCCGGCGCGGAGCGGGTCCATCTTCAAGACATCCGACGTGGAGCATCCTCTTCTGCCGACAACTACCCGACGAATGAAGGTTCCTTTAAGTGACGTCATTCAAGATGGCGTCCCTTAGATTCCGATTGGCTGATAGAATTCTATCAGCCAATCGGAATTAAGGTAGAAAAAATTCTATTGGCTGATGCAATCAATAGAATGCGAGCCAATATTGAAGTCAATAGAATGCGAGCTCAATCCTATTGGCTGATTGCATCAGCCAATAGGATTTTTTCTACCTTAATTCCGATTGGCTGATAGAATTCTATCAGCCAATCAGAATCTAAGGGACGCCATCTTGGATGACGTCACTTAAAGGAACCTTCATTCGTCGGGTAGTTGTCGGCAGAAGAGGAAGCTCCGCGTCAGATGTCTTGAAGATAGACCCGCTCTGCGCCAGATGGATGAAGAATAGAAGATGCCGTCTGGATGAAGACTTCTGCCGTCTGGAGGACCACTTCTGTCCGGCTTGGATGAAGACGTCTCCCGTTAAGTCGATCTTCAGGGGGTTAGTGTTAGGTTATTTTAAGGGTGTATTGGGTGGGTTTTATTTTTAGGTTAGGGCTTTGGGCCGCAAAAGAGCTAACTGCCCTTTTAAGGGCAATGCCCATCCAAATGCCCTTTTCAGAGCAATGGGGAGCTTAGGTTTATTTAGTTAGTATTTTTTTGGGGGGGGTTGGTTGTGTGGGTGGTGGGTTTTACTGTTGGGGGGGTTGCTTGTATTTTTTTTCAGATAAAAGAGATGATTACTTTGGGGTAATGCCCTGCAAAAGGCCCTTTTAAGGGCTATTGGTAGTTTAGTTTAGGCTAGGGTTTTGTTTTATTTTGGGGGGGCTTTTTTATTTTGATAGGACGATTAGGTGTAATTAGTTTTTAAATTAGTAATTTATTGTTTGTTTTCTTGTACTTTAGATAATTGTATATATTTGAGTTAATTGTATGTAATTTATTTAATTGTATTTAATTGTAGTGTAGTTTTAGGTGTTAGTGTAACTTAGGTTAGGTTTTATTTTACAGGTCAATGTGTCTATTTTAGCTAGGTAGTTATTAAATAGTTAATAACTATTTAGTAACTATTCTACCTAGGTAAAATAAATACAAACTTGCCTGTAAAATAAAAATAAACCCTAAGCTAGATACAATGTAACTATTAGTTACATTGTAGCTAGCTTAGGGTTTATTTTACAGGTATTTAGTTTTAAATAGGAATAATTTAGGTAATGATAGTAATTTTATTTATTTTTATTTAAATTAGATTTAAGTTAGGGGGTGTTAGGGTTAGATTTAGGTTTAGGGGTTAATAAATTTAATATAGTGGCGGCGACGTTGGGGACGGCAGATTAGAGTTTAATAAGTATAGTGTAGGTGGCGGCAGTGTAGGGGGGCAGATTAGGGGTTAATAACATAATGTAGGTGGCGACGGTGTAGGGGGCGGCAGATTAGGGGTTAATAACATAATGTAGGTGGCGGTGGGCTCCGGGAGCGGCAGGATAGGGGTTAATAAGTTTATTAGAGTGGCGGTGGGCTCCTGGAGCGGCGGTTTAGGGGGTTAATAACTTTATTTAGTTGTGGCAGGGTCTGTAAACAGCAGGATGGGATAAAACAGTTTAGTATAGTGGCGGTGTTTAGTGACAGTATACCAATAAAGCTGGGAAAAAGCCGAAGAGCAGCGAGATCGATAACTGTTAGTTAACAACAGTCCACTGCTCATCGCCCCGTACTTGGTGCGCGGCTTTTTGACAGCTTTTTTGGTAACTTTGTAGAGCGTATTCAGGTCCATGGCAGTGATGTTAGGCGAGCGTATTGGTGCCGGCGAATGCAGCACAGTTTACGGCTTGATAAATAGGCTCCATGAAGTAACCTGAGTCTGCAGCCATCATTAATATTTCATCTGAGGTTAATCGCTCAAATACTGTTATCCCAGTTAATCCATGTATGTTATGCAAGATGGTCAGAGTATATCCCACTGCACAGCTTTGCAGCTTTTGCCATGCATCTGTTCTTCAGACCCATTCTCAGGGTTCCAGAACCCCACTTTCTACGGGACATCCACCTGTCTATATTACTCAGGGAGGAGTGACTGAGTTTCCTCCAGAATTCAATAACCAGTTGCAGTCTGCAGTTATTTTGGCAATTGCAACAATGCCTCCTGAAAGCAAGTGTAAGTGCAGGCTTAATAACATTTATTCAGGATCTTCTTCCGAGGGTAGCACTCCTGCTGGCTCTTCGTTTACCAGACAATCTCAGGATTCTGATTTTGACAAGCCATCATCTTTCAGAGGGTGAGTTATCATCAGCGGAGTCAGTAAAAGAGGACATAACCTATCAGTTCAACATGGATCATCTACGATCCTTACTTAAGGAGGTACTAAAGTTTCTAGGAGTTCAGGAACCTAAACAGGTTGAGGACAAGCCAGTACAGAAGTTAGATCTTATTTTCAGATCCATGCCTAGAGCTTCTGAAACCTTTCCTGTTACATCTTTGGTTTCTGACATAATTTTTAAGGAATGGTACAAAACAGGAGTGCCATTCACTCTTTCTCCAATGTTTAAGAATTTTTGCCTGTAGTTGATTCCAATTAAGAACTATGGGTACTAGTTCCAAAGATGTGCTATATCTACCTTGGCAAAATGAACTACTATGCCTTTGGAAGACAGTACTTCTTTTAAGGACCCTATTGTCAGGTTGTACATATTCCTTTAAGACCTGTCTCACCAATCACATACACACGCCCCCTATATAACACCTTCATAACCGTTACTCCTTGCTTAGTAATTTGTTTAACTGCCTCTGTGTAGTGCTACTCTAGCTAAGGTCCTGATTATCCTACCTTCTAGTTTGTTAAAGACTAACCTGCTTATAATCTCCTTCAGTGTTTTGTGCAAAACTTGCTTCCTTTTTAAGCAGTGTTTGACAAACTGATTCCAGCACCTATTACGGATACTTTGCAAAACGGATTGGAACATTTCCACCTTCTATGAGCCATCAAGTCCTTACAACTACATAACTTCAAGCTAAGGTAATCATTTACCAACTTCAGTATCACTTCTTTGCTCTCAGCAGAATCCCTGAATATACTCGGCAATCCGCCGACTCCGGTGCTCTGACGTCAGACGCCACAGTAAGCCAGCTCTCGACAAGACCGGAAGGGAAACTCCGCCTCTGCTTGTTTTCTCTCCTGAGCTGATGAGGAAAGTGCTCTCTATGTAACGATCTTCTAGCAAGGTAATTCTCCTATTTGAATTCTGCTAAATCCTTTCACGTTTGTGAAGTAATTCCTAGCTTGCAATATACCCTCCTTGATATTTCTCTGAGACGAACTGCTTAATTGTTTGCCACTAAATTTACTACCGCTCTTAATCTGATACAGCTTTTGAACTTTGTATTACTGCTCAAATCTTGAAACATAACTCCAATCAATCCTAACCTAGCGCATAAGGATTCAGTGCTTTCTTTGCATGAACTGACATTTAACTCTTGCTTTACTTTGGCTGCTGCAACTTTCTCTTATTTGCTCTGAAGTCTGTGCTTATGAATTCTGCCTACAATCTTTGCATTAATTAGTATATGACTAAACTTGCTATATAAGACCTTGCTTCAAAATTACTTATGGACTGTTCAATACCGTCTCTGTAAAGATTCTACTTAGTACTAGCTGCTATACTAATCTGGTAGTTTCATGTCTGAGACCTGCCTTTAATACCTTGAAGGGATATTCATAATAATAACACCTTAAACTTCATGTTAATACTTCCATATATAGTATTGATAATTATAAGGTGTAACAAATATCACATTTTAAGTGAATTATGGTTTTTACTGAATATATATATATCTATTGAATACTATATAAGAGGGATTGTGATACATTGGATACAATTGGTTACATATTACTAAGCCTTAAAAGAGAAGTATAAAATGGAACAACCAGATCTTCCACAGGTTGTGTACAACTTGTCCCAGAAGGTGGACCAGATGGGACAAGCCATCCTAGATTTACAAATGGAAAATCAGGTTTTAAGGGAACTTATAAAAGATTCAAAGGGGCAACACACCAGCCCCTTGGAGCCACAAGTTTGCGTACCAGATATATTTACTGGAGATAGAAAGTCTTATAGACAATTTAAAAATGTCTGTGGTCTTTTATATAGCCTTAAAACCAGAACATATCCAACTGATCGTGTGAAAGTTTTAACCACCATTTCCTATTTAAAGGCAGAACCTAGGATTTGGGCAGATCAGTTGTGCGAAACGAATTCACCCATTTTGAACTCTTTAAGCGATTTTTTCCACGCTATGGATGAATTATATTCTGACACTGACATTCAGCTTTCAGCAGAATTGAAAATGAGACAATTAAAACAAGGTAAAAGACCAGTCGAAGACTATATAACTGAATTTAAGTTATATGCCACAGATTCTTCTTGGAGTCTAGTATCGCTCAGGAATCAATTCAGACTTGGTCTTTCAGAAAGTCTGAAGGATGAACTTGCACGCACAGAAATGCCAGAGACCCTTGAAGCGCTGATGAAACTAGTAACTCAAATAGATCGCAGAATACGAGAGAGAAAGGCAGAACTACTGAATCTCAGATTAAAGTACAAAGCATAGTTCATTCAAAACAACCTAGTACTCCAGCGGATGAAACTACTCCAAAGGAGATCGGTATGTTAAGAGGACCCTTAACTGCTGAAGAAAGACTAAGACGTAGAGTACAGCGTCTGTGTATGTACTGCACCAATCCTAACCACACAGTTACCGACTGTCCAACTCTACGCAAGAATAAGAAGCGTAAGTTTACATATTTACATAACTCTCAAACTTGTGAAATAACACAAACTTACTGCAATTTATCTCTTTTAATTCAGTGGGACCTTAAAAGGTTGAATTCCAAAGCGATAATAGACTCCGGTGCCTTTGGCAACTTCATTGATGCAAACTACGTTCATCTCAATAAAATTCCTGTTGTAAAAAAGAAATTACCTGTTTCTCTCAGAGTTATTGATGGGTCCACCCTTACTACTGGTCCCATCACTCATCATACCATACCTCTTCTTACTACTACAGATACTGGGCATACTGAATTCCTTACATTTGATATAATTACTTCTCCACATTTCCCAGTTGTTTTAGGTCTTCACTGGTTGCAGTTACATAACCCCACAATTAACTGGCACACTTTAAAACTCACCTTTCCCTCACCCTTTTTCAAAACCACTTGTTTTCCACAACAAGACATACTACTTACACCTTCTAACACCTTACCACTACCATCAGTCTACAGTGATTTTACAGACATGTTTAGTAAGGTGGAAGCAGAAACTCTGACACCACATCGGGTTTATGATTGCCCAATTGAATTAATCCCTGGATCTACTTTACCTGTAGGTCACTTATATCCTTTAAACCAACCAGAGCTTAACCATCTGAAAGAATATTTACAGGAAAATCTTCGTAAAGGCTTCATAAGAGCTTCTACTTCTCCTACAGCAGCAGGGATGTTTTTGTCACTAACAAAGACAAAACACTCAGACCAATAATAGATTACCGGGAATTAAACAAATGCACTGTAAAAAAATGATATTCGTTACCTTTAATCCCAGAACTAATCGAAAAATTAACTGATGCAACCATATTTTCAAAACTTGATCTTAGAGGGGCGTATAACCTCATTCACATACAAAAAGGTGACGAATGGCTCACCACATTCAGGACCAGGTACGGTCTTTTTGAATATTTAGTGATGCCATTTGGCCTATGTAACGCCCCTGCCACGTTCCAGCATTTCATTAATGACATCTTCAGGGATTTGCTGGACGTGTGTATGGTGGTATATCTAGATGATATACTAATTTACTCAAAATCTATTGAAGAACACATCAAACACGTAAGATGGGTGTTAGCAAGGCTCAGAGTCCACAGACTGTATGCCAAACCAGAAAAATGTTCCTTCCATAACACCACCATATCTTTTCTGGGTTATACCATATCACCCTCTGGCATACAAATGCAGTCTGAAAAAGTCAAAGCCGTAAAAGATTGGCCAACACCTACTAATAAAAAGGAATTACAAAGATTCCTAGGATTTTCGAATTATTATCGAAAATTTATTAAAGGGTTTTCTGAGATTGTTAAACCTCTCACTCAACTCACAGGAACCAGTCTTCCCTTCAAATGGACTTCAGTCCATTCAAACGTTTTTGAACAGTTAAAGACCTCTTTCACCACTGCTCCCATCTTAAAATTCCCTGATGTAAACTTACAATATATACTTGAGGTCGATTCCTCTGATCATTCAATTGGAGCAGTCTTATCCCAACAGAAAACAGCCTCAGACCCATTGCACCCCGTTTCATTCTTTTCAAAAGCAATGACTCCTGCTGAAAGGAACTATGCTATAGGAGATAAAGAGTTGTTAGCCATCCGTAAATCATTAGAGTTCTGGAGAAATCTTTTGGAAGGAGCTGTACATCCCATTTTAATATTCACTGACCACAAAAACTTACAATATCTGCAGAATAATAAAACCCTTTCAGGAAGATAAGTACGTTGGAGCTTATACTTTTCCCGGTTTGATTTTCAGATAATATATCGACCCGCTACTAAGAACAGTAAAGCTGATGCTCTCTCACGACAGGATATAGCTCTTCCTGACATACAAAACCCAACTTGTATCATTCCAACAGAATGATTCCTTGGATTTACTTCAACTTTTCTTAAAGAGGTACAAAAAATCTCTGATCAACCCCCACCAATCGCTAACAGACATGTAACCTACAGAGATGGTATTTATTACTACAAAGAGAAAGTTTACATCCCAAAAGAGATTAGGCCTCAGTTATTTGAACAACATCATGACTCTCCACTAGCTGGACATCCAGGTGTAAATCGCACTTTAGACTTATTGTCTAGGAAATATTGATGGCCTGATATGTTCTCCTCAGTGCATGAATACGTTAAGAGCTGTACTATTTGTCAGGTGTCCAAAACGGAAAAGAAAGCTCCCTATGGATTACTAATGCCCTTACCCATCTCAGAAAGACCTTGCCAACAAATTAGTTTAGATTTCATTGTTGAGTTACCACCATCAAATACCTTTACTACAATATTAGTTGTCATAGACACCTTCACTAAAATGGCACACTTTCTACCATTTCACAAATTGCCAACATCATCTGAAACAGCTACGCTATTCATGGACAACATCGTTAAACTGCACGGAGTTCCAAACATAATAATTTCAGACAGAGGATCTCAATTCACTTCTCGCTTTTGGAAAAGCCTATGTTTCTCCTTAAAAATAAATCACCATTATACCATATCCTTCCATCCCCAGGCAAACGGGCAAGCCGAAAGATTAAATCAGTGGTTGGATGAATATTTAAGATGCTTTTGTTCATACCAGCAAAATGACTGGCATAAGTTCTTGGCACTTGCAGAATTTGCATACAACAACCTAACTAACTCTTCAACTAAACTTTCACCATTTTACGCCAACTACGGTTATCATCCAAATTTTTATTCTCTTTTTTCCTCTCCATCCTCATCTCCAAAAGTGGATGAATTAGGAAATGCCATACTCGATAACTTCAGATTCATCAAAGATAACATTTCAAAGGCTCAAGCAACGCAAAAACATTACTACGACCTACGTTGAAGAAAACCTCCTCTCTACAAAATAGGAGACAAGGTCTGGTTATCTACCAAAAATCTACGGATGCAAGTTCCTAGCAGGAAACTAACACAGAAATTCTGTGGACCTTTTTCGATTTCGAAGATTGTAAATGAGAACGTTGTTACTTTTGATTTACCTAATAGTTTGAGAATACATCCAACCTTTTATATATCTTTAGTTAAACCTTATTTCCCTACCAGAACAACTCTCCCAATATTGCCTTCCGCTATGAATCCAGATGACTCTGAATTGTATGAAGTTCATTCTTTCCTTGATTCCAGGATACATAAAGGGACTTTGCAATATCTAGTTCATTGGAAAAATGTCACTGCAGAAGAAGATAGTTGGGAACCTTCCTCCAATCTTAACGCACCTCGTTTGGTTGCACAGTTTCACAGACGTTTCCCTGATTGTCCACGGCCTTGCTTGAGGAGGGGATCCTGTCAGGTTGTACATATTCCTTTAAGACCTGTCTCACCAATCTCATACACACGCCCCCTATATAACACCTGCATAACCGTTACTCCTTGCTTAGTAATTTGTTTAACTGCCTCTGTGTAGTGCTACTGTAGCTAAGGTCCTGATTATCCTACCTTCTGGTTTGTTAAAGACTAACCTGCTTATAATCTCCTTCAGTGTTTTGTGCAAAACTTGTTTCCTTTTTAAGCAGTGTTTGACAAACTGATTCCAGCACCTATTACGGATACTTTGCAAAACGGATTGGAACATTTCCACCTTCTATGAGCCATCAAGTCCTTACAACTACATAACTTCAAGCTAAGGTAATCATTTACCAACTTCAGTATCAGCAGAATCCCTGAATATACTCGGCAATCCGCCGACTCCGGTGCTCTGACGTCAGACGCCACAGTAAGCCAGCTCTCGACAAGACCGGAAGGGAAACTCCGCCTCTGCTTGTTTTCTCTCCTGAGCTGATGAGGAAAGTGCTCTTTATGTAACGATCTTCTAGCAGGGTAATTTTCCTATTTGAATTCTGCTAAATCCTTTCACGTTTGTGAAGTAATTCCTAGCTTGCAATATACCCTCCTTGATATTTCTCTGAGACAAACTGCTTAATTGTTTGCCACTAAACTTACTACCGCTCTTAACCTGATACAGCTTTTGAACTTTGTATTACTGCTCAAATATTGAAACATAACTCCAATCAATCCTAACCTAGCGCATAAGGATTCAGTGCTTTCTTTGCATGAACTGACATTTAACTCTTGCTTTACTTTGGCTGCTGCAACTTTCTCTTATTTGCTCTGAAGTCTGTGCTTATGAATTCTGCCTACAATCTTTGCATTAATTAGTATATGACTAAACTTGCTATATAAGACCTTGCTTCAAAATTACTTATGGACTGTTCAATACCATCTCTGTAAAGATTCTACTTAGTACTAGCTGCTATACTAATCTGGTAGTTTCATGTCTGAGACCAGCCTTTAATCCCTTGAAGGGATATTCATAATAATAACACCTTAAACTTCATATTAATACTTCCATATAGTATTGATAATTATAAGGTGTAACAAATATCACATTTTAAGTGAATTATGGTTTTTACTGAATATATATATATCTATTGAATACTATATAAGAGGGATTGTGATAAATTGGATACAATTGGTTACACCTATGGACAGTAAACTTGAGGGTTACCTTAGGAAAACTTTCTTACAAGGGGACTATTGTTTCAGCCTGCAGTGAGTTAACTTCAGTTGCAGGTGCTGCAGCATTCTGGTGTGACTCCTTATCTAATCTGGTGTCGGTGGAATCCTCCTTAGAGGGGATCCGAGACTGCATTGAGTCCTTAAAGACAGCAAATCGTTCATATATGATGTGATTGTTCAGATTATTCACATTAATGCCACAAATACAGCCTTAGCAGTCTTGTCCAGATGAGCTCTCTGGCTCACGTTATGGTCATCTGAGAATCCTCTCTTTAGTCTTTAAGAGCAAGAACCTATTTGTCCCTGGTTTAGATTGAATAATCTCTACAGTGACAGAAGCAAATGAGCTTTCTTGCCTCAGGACAAGAAATCTAGGCTTAAAGGAAAATCTGGTGGACATTTTCTTTCTTTCACAGGAACAAGAATCAAAGATCTTCATCTTACTTGAAGAATGAATCATCCGAGCTTACCTGGAGACCAAATCCAATCTAGAGCAAATCCAAGCAGCCCAGGAAATTTTCCTCTGATTCCAAGACTTCATGAAGGTGCGGCCCCTGATCCGGACTCTTCTTCAATAGGGGGCAGACTAAGCCTTTTTTGAGAGGCACGGGTTTGGTCCATTCAGGAGCCTAGGGTACTGGAGATTGTTTCTCAGGTGTACAGAATAGGATTCAGATCCTGGCATCCAAAAGGGAAGGTTTATTCTGTCTCACATTTCAAGAAGGCCAGAAAAGAGAATGGTTATTCTTAAGTGCGTACAGGATTTGAAGGACATTGGAGTAATTGTTCCACTTCCATTGGCAGATAAGGGAAAATAGTTCTATTCATTCATTCATTCATACTTTGTATACTTTTACCAAGTTTCATCATTTTGATGCTTGTGCCTTGGCAGAGGCAGCATTTGACAGGAAGGTTCTTCAGGCCATTGTTCCTGGAAAATAGTTGCCTCCACAGCTCGGGTATTGGTTCCGTAGTAAGTAATGTCTAGTGGACTCTCACTACCATTAGATAGAAAACTAAATATATTCTTACCTGATAAATTCTTTCTTGGTAGTGAGAGCCCACGATCTCGACAAATTTTATTTGGTGGCTGCAGTCTTATTTTGCACCTCTTTACCCTACTATCTTTCTTACATTTCTTCCTATCCTCAGCTATACGTACTACTGGGAGGGAAGGGAAAGTAGGAGGTATATTTAAGAGCTCTGTTGTAGGGCATCTTTGCCTCCTCCTGTTCGCCAGGTGATGTAATTTCCAAGAGTATGTTTCATCGACCCTCACTAACAAGAAATAAATGAAATTATTAGGTAAGAATAAAGTTTGTTTTTTGTTGCAACATCTGTAAACTGACATATCCTTACACTAGCCTCTAAACAACATAAATGTAGAAGATCAAAAATGAATGATCCTCCACTCAGATAATACACTTACAATACACCTAGCCACACCCTACCTTTGCAATAACACCTCCCCTTACATCTAATTCTCCCCACTATATGATTTGACCTTTGATTACACCTAACTAATTGCAACCAAAGTTACACTTTAATACCACAACATGACTCACCCAAACAATATTTCCAACGGAAACCAATTAGGAAAGTTAATCTGATTTACTATATAACATTTTCTACAAATAAGTGAAAAATGTTAATAAAGGCCTAGAGTGGTAACAAACACTTTTTTTTATACAGGTGGTGAGAGTCCACTTCCCTGTCATTAGGAGGAGGCAAAGATTTCCAAACCCCAAGAGCTCTATAAAACCCCACAAACCTCATTGGCACATCAGTCTTATCTTTGCCTTTGCTGGGGGTTCTCAGACCAAGTTGAGGCCCAATACCCCTCAGAGTACAGTGATTGTTGGAGGGATGTATTTGGAGTATAGGTAGTGACATATGTTTAACCTATTGGGATTTTGTCACAAGCCTATACACGTATGTTGCAGGGACTTGACCTTTGCCTCCTCCTGTTGGTTTGTCAATATACTCCTATTTGAGATAATCTGCTGTTATGTTTCAGCAGTAGTTTTGGCACCCTACTGGTTTCCTCAAGCAGTAGGGTACCTATTGGTAAGGAGTTTATTTTGTATTATTTGGCACAATATAAGCCTGTTAGGTCATTTTTATATTTAGTTATTATATATGTATATGACCTTGGGATAGTTATCTCTTTTTTAGATTATTCCCCTTTTTTTATTTATTACGTTTTTATAATTATGCATAATGTTTTTGGCATTGCATATTTTTAAAGCATGGCGGATTTATTTTTGGTTCTTACTTTTTTTGAGCAATACACATAGACACACATCAGCTTTCAAGCCTGCATGCATTGGCGTGATGGCGTACGTTTTGGCACGTTTTTTTCTTTATATGATGCCAGATTTTTAAGAGTTCCTTTAAGAGTGGTTAAATGTTTTCCCTTTCTTTAAAGTTAGTTTTGGAGATAATACCATTTAGCTATGTTTTTTTCTGCACTTAACATCTGTATAAGTTCCTTGCAGTTATGGAGCCTTCTGACTCCTAAAATCTTCCTTAGAAGCTGGGTCATCTGAACACTTTCCTACCAGTGTTCAGTATTTTTTATTGGTTATAAGCTGAGGGTTTAACTCCGGCTAACGTATGCAATAAATGTATTAATATTTTAATGCATTCTGACCTATCTAATGCTGCTTTTGCTTTTTAGAATGTTACTGCACCTTCTGTTTGATTCTTACAGAAGAAACCTACTGATTCCTGGAGTCAATAATTTTATACAGTCTACTGTGTCTGAAATGTTGGTGGCCATGCCTCCTTTAAGTAAGCATAAAAGCTCAGGTAAGAATTTACCTTTTACTAGCTCTAAGCCTTCTAAGGGTAATGTTTCTAGTCATGAAGCTGCAATGTCCTCAGAGGGAAAGATTTTGTTCTGATGATCAGAGATCTACCTCTGATCATGAATCTGAAATATATACTTATTAATTTAAATTGAGCATATTTATTCTCTTTTTAAAGAAACTTTCACCCAAATTACGAGTTTTGCGCTAAACAGGGTGCGAAACGATCACAACAAAAGTTGCGTTATTTACCCCCATAGTGCTGCCATTACGAGTTACTGAAAAGCCTCCTTGTGCGTGCGATATGGTGACGTTAAGCTCAATACCGCACAAAAGCTAAGGGCTGCTTCGATGTGCTCGTGCACGCTTTCCTCAATAGACATCATTGGGGAGAGAGTGAAAAATCTCTGTAACGCAGCCCCATTGATGTCTATGGAGAAAAAAAGTTACATTTAAACCTAACACCCTAACATCAACCCCATGTCTAAACACCCCTAATCTGCCACTCCCAACATCACAGACACTAATAAAAGTTATTAACCCCTATTCCCCTGCTCCCCGACATTGCCACTATAATAAAGCTATTAACCCCTATTCTGCCGCTCCTCGACATCGCTGCCACTAAATAGTTATTAACTCCTAAACCTCAGGCCTCCCACATCTCCACCATTAAATAAACCTATAACCCCTAAACCGCCAGCCCCCACATCGCAAACCACTAAATTAAACTATTAACCCCTAAAACTAACACCCACCCTAACTTTAAATTAAAATGACAATATAACTCTATTAAAATAAATAAAATCTTACTTGTGAAATAAATATAAACCTAACATTAAACTATAAATTAACCTAACATAACTAATCTAATAAAATAAAAAATACTTCCAATTAAAATAACTAAATTACAAATTTAAAAAACCTAACACTACAAAAAAAGGAAAAAATCTAAATTACAACTAAAAAAAGAAATCCTACGAAAAATAAAAAAACACCAACGGCTAGATTTAGAGTTGGGCGGTAGCCGTCAAAATCAGCGTTTTTGGCCGCCCGCTGGTATTTGGAGTCAGTCAGGAAAGGGTCTAACGCTCACTTTCCAGCCGCGACTTTTCCATACCGCAGATCCCCCTACGCCATTTGCGTATCCTATCTTTTTAATGGGATCTTTCTAACGCTGGTATTTAGAGTCTTGGCTGAAGTGAGCGTTAGAAATCTAACGACAAGACTCCAGCCGCAGAGAAAAGTCAGTAGTTAAGAGCTTTCTGTGCTAACGCCGGTTTATAAAGCTCTTAACTACTGTGCTCTAAAGTACACTAACACCCATAAACTACCTATGTACCCCTAAACCGAGGCCCCCCACATCGCCGCCACTCTATTAAAAATTTTAACCCCTAATCTGCCGACCGCACACCGCCGCAACCTACATTATCCCTATGTACCCCTAATCTGCTGCCCCTAACACCGCCGACACCTGCATAATATTTATTAACCCCTAATCTGCCGCCCCCAACGTCGCCGCTACCTACCTACACTTATTAACCCCTAATCTGCCGACCGGACCGCACCGCTACTATAATAAATGTATTAACCCCTAATCCGCCTCACTCCCACCTCAATAACCCTATAATAAATAGTATTAACCCCTAATCTGCCCTCCCTAACATCGCCGACACCTAACTTCAAGCATTAACCCCTATTCTGCCGACCGGAGCTCACCGCTACTCTAATAAATTTTTTTAACCCCTAAAGCTAATTCTAACCCTAACCCTAACACCCCCCTAAATTAAATATAATTTGTATCTAACAAAATACATTAACTCTTATTAAATAAATTATTCCTATTTAAAGCTAAATACTTACCTGTAAAATAAACCCTAATATAGCTACAATATAAATAATAATTATATTGTAGCTATTTTAGGATTAATATTTATTTTACAGGCAACTTTGTAATTATTTTAACCAGATACAATAGCTATTAAATAGTTAATAACTATTTAATAGCTACCTAGTTAAAATAATTACAAAATTACCTGTAAAATAAATCCTAACCTAAGTTACAATTAAACCTAACACTACACTATCAATAAATTAATTAAATAAACTACCTACAATTATCTACAATTAAACCTAACACTACACTATCAATACATTAATTAAATACAATACCTACAAATAAATACAATAAATAAACTAACTAAAGTACAAAAAATAAAAAAGAACTAAGTTACAAAAAATAAAAAAATATTTACAAACATTAGAAAAATATTACAACAATTTTAAACTAATTACACCTACTCTAAGCCCCCTAATAAAATAACAGACCCCCAAAATAAAAAAATGCCTACCCTATTCTAAAATAAAAAAGTACAAAGCTATTTTACCTTACCAGCCCTGAAAAGGGCCCTTTGCGGGGCATGCCCCAAAGAATTCAGCTCTTTTGCCTGTAAAAAAAAACATACAATACCCCCCCCCCAACATTACAACCCACCACCCACATACCCCTAATCTAACCCAAACCCCCCTTAAATAAACCTAACACTAAGCCCCTGAAGATCTTCATACCTTATCTTCACCTCGCCGGGTATCAGCGATCCGTCCAGGCTCCGATGTCTTGATCCAAGCCCAAGCGGGGGGCTGAAGACATCCATCCTCCGGCTGAAGTCTTGATCCAAGCGGGCAGAAGAGGACATCCGGACCGGCAAACATCTTCATCCAGGAGGCATCTTCTATGTTCTTCCATCCGATGACGACCGGCTCCATCTTTAAGACCTCCACCGCGGATCCATCCTCTTCTTCCGACGACTAGACGACGAATGAAGGTTCCTTTAAGGGACGTCATCAAGTTCAATCCGATTGGCTGATCCGACAATCAGATTGAGCTTGCATTCTATTGGCTGATCCGCCAATCAGATTGAGCTCGCATTCTATTGACTGATCGGAACAGCCAATAGAATGCAAGCTCAATCTGATTGGCTGATTGGATCAGCCAATCGGATTGAACTTGAATCTGATTGGCTGATTCCATCAGCCAATCAGAATTTTCCTACCTTAATTCTGATTGGCTTATAGAATCCTATCAGCCAATCGGAATTCGAGGGACGCCATCTTGGATGATGTACCTTAAAGGAACCTTCATTCGTCGTCTAGTCGTCAGAAGAAGAGGATGGATCCGCGGTGGAGGTCTTCAAGATGGAGCCGGTCATCATCGGATGGAAGAACATAGAAGATGCCTCCTGGATGAAGATGTTTGCCGGTCCGGATGTCCTCTTCTGCCCGCTTGGATCAAGACTTCAGCCGGAGGATGGATGTCTTCAGCCCCCCGCTTGGGCTTGGATCAAGACATCGGAGCCTGGACGGATCACTGATACCCGGCGAGGTGAAGATAAGGTAGGAAGATCTTCACGGGCTTAGTGTTAGGTTTATTTAAGGGGGGTTTGGGTTAGATTAGGGGTATTTGGGTGGTGGGTTGTAATGTTGGGGGGGGGTATTGTATGGTTTTTTTTACAGGCAAAAGAGCTGAATTCTTTGGGGCATGCCCTGCAAAGGGCCCTTTTCAGGGCTGGTAAGGTAAAAGAGCTTTGTACTTTTTTATTTTAGAATAGGGTAGGGCATTTTTTTATTTGGGGGTCTTTGTTATTTTATTAGGGGGCTTAGAGTAGGTGTAATTAGTTTAAAATTGTAATATTTTTCTAATGTTTGTAAATATTTTTTTATTTTTTGTAACTTAGTTCTTTTTTATTTTTTGTACTTTAGTTAGTTTATTTCATTGTATTTATTTGTAGTTATTGTATTTCATTAATTTATTGATAGTGTAGTGTTAGGTTTAATTGTAGATAATTGTAGGTAGTTTATTTAATTTATTTATTGATAGTGTAGTGTTAGGTTTAATTGTAACTTAGGTTAGGATTTATTTTACAGGTAATTTTGTAATTATTTTAACTAGGTAACTATTAAATAGTTATTAACTATTTAATAGCTATTGTACCTGGTTAAAATAATTACAAAGTTGCCTGTAAAATAAATATTAATCCTAAAATAGCTACAATATAATTATTATTTATATTGTAGCTATATTAGGGTTTATTTTACAGGTAAGTATTTAGATTTAAATAGGAATAATTTATTTAATAAGACTTAATTTATTTCGTTAGATAAAAATTATATTTAACTTAGGGGGGTGTTAGGGTTAGAATTAGCTTTAGGGGTTAAAAAATTTATTAGAGTAGCGGTGAGCTCCGGTCGGCAGATTAGGGGTTAATGCTTGAAGTTAGGTGTCGGCGATGTTAGGGAGGGCAGATTAGGGGTTAATATTATTTATTATAGGGTTATTGAGGCGGGAGTGAGGCGGTTTAGGGGTTAATACATTTATTAGAGTAGTGGTGAGATCCGGTCGGCAGATTAGGGGTTAATAATTGTAGGTAGGTGGAGGCGACGTTGGGGGCGGCAGATTAGGGGTTAATAAATATAATATAGGGGTCGGCGGTGTTAGGGGCAGCAGATTACGGTTACATAGGGATAACGTAGGTTGCGGCGGTGTACGGAGCGGCAGATTAGGGGTTAATAATAATATGCAGGGGTCAGCGATAGCGGGGGCGGCAGATTAGGGGTTAATAAGTGTAAGGCTAGGGGTGTTTAGACTCGGGGTACATGTTAGGGTGTTAGGTGCAGACATAGGAAGTGTTTCCCCATAGGTAACAATGGGGCTGCGTTAGGAGCTGAACGCTGCTTTTTTGCAGGTGTTAGGTTTTTTTTCAGCTCAAACAGCCCCATTGTTTCCTATGGGTGAATCGTGCACGAGCACGTTTTTTAAGCTGGCCGCGTCCGTAAGCATCGCTGGAATTTAGAGTTGCAGTGGTGGTAAATATGCTATACGCTCCCTTTTTGGAGCCTAACGCAGCCCTTCTGTGAACTCTAAATACCAGCGGTATTTAAAAGGTGCGGGAGAAAAAAAGCATGCGTAGCTAACGCACCCCTTTGGCCGCAGAACTCTAAATCTAGCCGCAAGATTACAAAAAAATAAATAAAATTATCAAAAATAAAAACAATTACACCTAATCTAATACTATAAAAATAAAATAAAAAGCCCCCCAAAAATAAAAACACATAAGGGACTTTTGTAGGGCATTGCCCTAAACAAATAAGCTCTTTTACCTGTAAAAAAAATACAAAGTCCCCCCAACAGTAAAACCCACCACCCAACCAACCCCCCAAAATAAAAAACCTAAATCTAAAAAAATCCTGAATTTTGTGATGCTGTTGTTTCATCAGTTTGGATCCTTTTAAAGTTGTCCAATAAATTTTGATGATTTTATGGAACTGGACTCATTCTTTTTTTGCCTATCCACGTTACCAGCTTGTCCAGGTTACCGTCAACTTTGCTGCTGCTGCTGCTGTGATTGTTTTCCTTACCAGCGATTCACCTACCCCACTTTCCCAGATGACGTCACAGGTTGAAGACTAGTGAGAGCAGAGGGATACGCAGAAAGTAGATGCCACGAAAGGTGAGGACGCCGAAGTCCAAAAGTACCAGTCGTAGGAAGGCAGAGGTATCCAGCTCACTTACCGTCACAAGGGGATATGAGCATAGCTCCGGGTGCACTGAGGATTGCGGTATTACCTTCTTTTTCCATTTGCATCTGCACCTGAAGAGGTGGGGGTTTGTTGGGATCGCTGTGTGATATATTGATGCACGGGAGGTGCATGCACAGCTAGTACAAAACTTTCTCTTTCATTGCTTTTTTGTTTTGCAAGGTCAGTTTATGTCTACAATAGATTTATGGGATGTTTATCTTCATGTTCCTATTCTCAAGGAGCATCATATTTCTTAGGTTTGCCTTTCTGGACTAGCATTTTCAGTTTTTTGCTCTACCATTTGCTATTTGTTCAACTCCCAGAATATTGTCTGTGTTTAGAACTCAGGATATTGAAGTGTTTCCTTATATGGACGATATTTTGGTTCAAGTTTCATCTTTTCATTTAGCAGATTCATATTCTCTAACCAGCAGACTCTTGTTGTTTCTTCAACAACATAGAGCTCGCTTCCATTGAGCCATTAAAAATGGGGCCGTAAGCTACCAAAGTGGCCGACAGCTAAAAGTAATTTATGGCTCCATTTTAGAACCAGGTTTCCATTAAAAAGGTTTCCACTCTTTTGGTGTAGGTGTAAGTTAGCATTGTGTTAACGCTTCCACCCAATGCTGGATTTCTAAAACATTAATAGGTTACTATTGTAACCTGACCTTACACTACACTCGATCGCATTTACGGTGCCGCATACAAGTGCAGAGCCGTATATTTTATCCGTCGCTCACTGTTAGAATAAAATCAAACACCTAGCGCATGCGCAATATCTACCTTTCAACCGCAACCCGACCACCGCAATAACTAATGTATTAACCCCCTAATTCGCCAACCCCCATACCACAAAGTATCTAACAAAGTTACTAGCCCCTAAACTACCATCCTCCACAACTCAATCTAGCTATTTAAACTTTTAACCCCTAATCCGCCAATAACCCACATCGCAATTAACCTAGTAAATCTATTAACCCCTAAGCAGACAAATCCCACAACGCAAATAACTAATCACTAAGCTCCCTAACCTAACACCCCCTATATTAACCCCATTACATACATTAAAATAATCCTAAATTACAATTAAAATAAAAAAGCTAACATTACTTTAAAAATAAAAAAACACTAAGTTTAAATTAAGCTAAAATGACAGAAAATAATAAATTAAATTATCAAAAATTAAAAATAATTAAACCTAATCCCTATGAAAATAAAAAGTCCCCCAAAATAAAAGCACCCCCTAATCTAATACTAAACTACCAATAGCCCTTAAAAGGACCTTTTGTATGGCATTGCCCAAAGTTAAACAGCTCTTTTACCTTTTAAAAAAAAACTAAGTTCCCCTAAAAGTAAACCCCCCCCCCAAAAAAAAAACTAACACTAAAAAATCCTAAACTACCCATTGCCCCATAAGGGGCATTTGTATGGGCATTGCTCTTAAAAGGGAGGGCATTAAGCTCTTTTACTGCCCTTAAAAGGGTATTTAGCTCTTTTACAAATCCCTAATCTAAAAAATAAAAAACGCCCAAAAATGTAAAATAAAAGACTAACTCTAACCCCCAGATAGGTACTCACGGTTCCTGAAGTCCGGTCGTGAAGTCTCTTCTATCTTCATCCAGGACCATGGAACTGAAGACTGGCGACCCCGGAGATGAAGACCGGTGACCGCGAAGCCATGGAGCATGGAGGATCCTCTTCGTACGATCGCCGCCGGGAATAGTGAATTCAAGGTACGCGATTAAATATGGCGTCCCTTGCAATACTATTTGCTGATAGAAGAGGTCGCCGCTCGGAAGAAGGCTTCACCGCCGGACTTCAGGAACCGTGAGTACCTAATGTATCTGGGGGTTAGAGTTTAGCTTTTTCTTTTTTTTTTTCAGATTTTGAAGGGCAGTAAAAGAGCTGAATGTCCTTTTAAGGGCAATGCCAATACAAATGCCCCTTTAGGGGTAATGGGTAGTTTACGATTTTTTTGTGTTAGTTTTGTTTTATTTTGACGGGTTTGGTGGGTGGGGGGATTTACTGCTAGAATCCTATCAGCCAATCAGAATTCGAGGGACGCCATCTTGGATGACGTCATTTAAAGGAACCGTCATTCGTCGTTCAGTCGTCGGCCAGGATGGATGTTCCGCGTCGGAGGTCTTCAGGATGCTGCCGCTCCGCTCCAGATGGATGTCGATAGAAGATGCCGGCTGGATGAAGACTTCAATCGGATGGAAGACCTCTTCTGCCCCGCTTGGATGAAGACTTCAATCGGATGGAAGACCTCTTCTGCCCCGCTTGGATGAAGACTTCTACTGGATCATGGACATCTTCAGCCCCCCGCTTGGGCTTGGATCAGGACATCGGAGGAGCTCTTCTGGACCGATCGGTGAACCTGGTATGGTGAAGACAAGGTAGGAAGATCTTCAGGGGCTTAGTGTTAGGTTTATTTAAGGGGGGTTTGGGTTAGATTAGGGGTATGTGGGTGGTGGGTTGTAATGTTGGGGGGGGGGGTATTGTATGTTTTTTTTTACAGGCAAAAGAGCTGAACTTCTTGGGGCATGCCCCGCAAAGGGCCCTGTTCAGGGCTGGTAAGGTAAAAGAGCTTTTAACTTTAGTAATTTAGAATAGGGTAGGGCATTTTTTATTTTGGGGGGCTTTGTTATTTTATTAGGGGGCTTAGAGTAGGTGTAATTAGTTTAAAATTGTTGTAATATTTTTCTTATGTTTGTAAATATTTTTTTATTTTTTGTAACTTAGTTCTTTTTTATTTTTTGTACTTTAGTTATTTTATTTCATTATAGTTATTTGTAGATATTGTATTTAATTAATGTATTGATAGTGTAGTGTTAGGTTTAATTGTAGGTAATTGTAGGTATTTTATTTAATTAATTTAATGATAGTATAGTGTTAGGTTTAATTGTAACTTAGGTTAGGATTTATTTTACAGGTAATTTTGTAAATATTTTAACTAGGTAACTATTAAATAGTTCTTAACTATTTAATAGCTATTGTACCTGGTTAAAATAATTACAAAGTTGCCTGTAAAATAAATATTAATCCTAAAATAGCTACAATGTAATTATAATTTATATTGTAGCTATATTAGGGTTTATTTTACACGTAAGTATTTAGCTTTAAATAGGAATAATTTATTTAATAAGAGTTAATTAATTTCGTTAGATTAAAATTATATTTAATTTAGGGGGGTGTTAGTGTTAGGGTTAGACTTAGCTTTAGGGGTTAATACATTTATTAGAATAGCGGTGAGCTCCGGTCGGCAGATTAGGGGTTAATAATTGAAGTTAGGTGTCGGCGATGTTAGGGAGGGCAGATTAGGGGTTAATACTATTTATTATAGGGTTAGTGAGGTGGATTAGGGGTTAATAACTTTATTATAGTAGCGGTGTGGTCCGCTCGGCAGATTAGGGGTTAATAAGTGTAGGCAGGTGGAGGCGACGTTGAGGGGGCAGATTAGGGGTTAATAAATATAATATAGGGGTCGGCGGTGTTAGGGGCATCAGATTAGGGGTACATAGCTATAATGTAGGTGGCGGCGCTTTGCGGTCAGCAGATTAGGGGTTAATTATTGTAGGTAGCTGGCGGCGACGTTGTGGGGGGCAGATTAGGGGTTAATAAATATAATACAGGGGTCGGCGGTGTTAGGGGCAGCAGATTAGGGGTACATAGGTATAATGTAGGTTGCGGCGGTGTGCGGTCGGCAGATTAGGGGTTAAAAAAATTTAATCGAGTGGCGGCGATGTGGGGGGACCTCGGTTTAGGGGTACATAGGTAGTTTATGGGTGTTAGTGTACTTTAGAGTACAGTAGTTAGGAGCTTTATAAACCGGCGTTAGCCCAGAAAGCTCTTAACTACTGACTTTTTTCTGCGGCTGGAGTTTTGTCGTTAGATTTCTAACGCTCACTTCAGACACGACTCTAAATACCGGAGTTAGAAAAATCCCATTGAAAAGATAGGATACGCAATTTACGTAAGGGGATCTGCGGTATGGAAAAGTCGCGGCTGAAAAGTGAGCGTTAGACCCTTTTTTGAGTGACTCCAAATACCGGAGTTAGCCTAAAACCAGCGTTAGGAGCCTCTAACGCTGGTTTTCACGGCTAACGCCAAACTCCAAATCTAGGCCTTTATTTTTAAAGTAATGTTAGTTTTTTTTTTAATTGTAATTTAGGATTATTTTAATTTATGTAATGGGGTTTATTTAGGGGATGTTAGGTTAGTGGTCTTAGTGATTAGTTATTTGCATTGTGAGGTTTGACGGTTTAGGGGTTAATAGATTTATTAGGTTAATTGCGATGTGGGTTAATGGAGGATTAGGGGTTAAAAGTTTAAATAGATACTTTGCATTGTGGGGGCATTGCAGATTAGGGGTTAATAGTTTAAATAGATAGTTTGTGTTGTGGGGCATTGCGGATTAGGGGTTAATAGATTAAATAGATAGTTTGCGTTGTGGGGCATTGCGGATTAGGGGTTAATAGTTTAAATAGCTAGTTTGCGTTGTGGGGCATGGCGGTTTAGAGGTTAATACATTTATTATAGGTTGCGATGTAGAGGGGACGGAGGATAGAGGAGTTTTGACGTGTCGGGTTAGATTTCAATGAGAAAAAGGTTTTAAAGAGAACCTTTTTCATGTTTAACACCTAGTTGAGCTGGGTGTTATTTTTGTTAATGCATCGGCAGCCTCCGACAGTGTATTTAAGGTTTGCTCTGGCATTAGAAACCGGGTATAATTTAAAGATTAGCGGCTTCCTATACTTCTGTATGGGTCACGATAATGTTTTTGGCAGCTGGAGTCCGGTTGCCGAAATTGGGTTATAACAGGCCGTTAGAAGCAGTCGATAAACAATATTGCTTCCGACAGCATATTTATCGGTTTGCGAATGCACACAAATGGAATTACGGCTCAATAAAAGCAAGCTTATAGTTGGAAAATAATTTTTCCAAAGAATTTGCTAGTTCCAATAAGGTTGTTGTTTCTGAAGGTTCAGATGGATTCAGTTTTCATGAGTCTTTCCGTGACTAGAATACGCCTTTCAGTCATTTTAATTTCCCTCAATTGCTCTTTGCATGGAGGCGTTATGTTTCATGTTTGCGGCTTCGGATGGTATTTCGTTTGTTTGCTTCCCCATGAGGCCTAATCAGCTTTGTATGCTTTGGCAGTGGTGTAGGGACCATAATCTGCTATCTCAAATGATTCATCTAGATTTCAAAACAAGCCAGTCTCTGTCTTGGTGGCTGAATCATCAGATTTTTATGCAAGGGACTTTTTTTGTCATACATAATCTGTAAATTCTGCAAAAGTCTTTCAGGATGGGGGACCAGCTGGGTGTCTCAGAGAGAGTTTTTTTGTCTCCTTGAAGGCGAGGTTTCCTATTATAAAATGAACCAAGCTAGGGGGCGCTCTCTACTACATAAATGAATATATGACCATCTAAAAGTAAAAAAACACAAAATAAATTAAAACAAATAAAATAAATAACATATAATCAATCACAAATGCATCAGATCAATCGCAAATGCATAAAAAGTCATATAAAATATTGCAACTACAGTGCAAGACCAATAAATGAGAGGACAGGTCAGAGATATTCTTATCTCACAAAATGGTTAGTCCATAATTTCCAGATACAGGGCTGCTCTGCTTCTTGCAGATCACTCTCGATCAGGCTCTAGACATGGATACAAAAGACAAAGGGGCGCCTCATGTGTAGATCAGAGATGTAACAAATTCCACACTGAATATTCAGTGTGGGATTTGTTACATCTCTGATCTACACATGAGGCGCCCCTTTGTCTTTTGTATCCAAGGTTTCCTATTAATGTTATTAAACTCAGTCCTTCATAGTTGGTCTCTGTTGGAAAGAGAGTCTTATCTCTGATTTCAGATAGACTATGTTTCAGAAGTAGCATATGTCAATCATCAAGGGTGAACTCTCAGTTCCCTAGTCATGTATTTTTTCCTGGGCAGAAGTCAATTGTTCTCAAAATTTCTGCTGTTCATATTCCTGGAGTGGAAAACTGGGAAACAGATTTTCTCAGTCGTTAGTCCCTGAATTCAGGAAAATTAGCTGAATTCTTTTTTTTCTGTTTTTTTCCACCTCTAGAGGGAGCATCAAACATTTCTCTTTGCTCCGGCTTGGTCTTGCATTGTTTTGTATGCAGATCTAGTTCAGATGTCTAGTTGTCCTCTTTTGTCTCTTCCTTTGCACCCAAACCTTCATTTTCAAGGTCTGTTTTCTCATCCAGGTCTCAAATCTCTAAGCTTGATCGAATGGAGCTTGTACTAATAGTTCTTAAGCAGAAAGGGTTCTCTAATTCTTTTATTGGGACTCTTATACAGGCTTGTAAGCCTGTGTCCAGGAATATTTATTATAAGGTTTGGAGGCCCTTTTCTTGGTGTAAGAATCACGCGCCTAGATTACGAGTTTTGTCGGTAATGCTGTGCGGTGCTAACGAGCAGTTTTCCCTCACCTCTGACCTACAGACAATGCTGGTATTACGATTTTTACAAACCCGGCATTAGCCGCAAAAAAAGTGAGTGTAGAGCAAAATTTAGCTCCACATCTCACCTCAATACCAGCGCTGCTTACGGTAGCGGTGAGCTTCCAAAACTTGCTCGTGCATGATTTCCCCATAGGAATCAATGGGGGAGAGCCGGCTGAAAAAAAAACTAAAACCTGCAAAAAAGCAGCGTAAATTGATTCCTATGGGGAAATAAAAGTTATGTCTACTCCTAACACCCTAACATGAACCCCGAGTCTAAACATCCTTAATCTTACACTTATTGACCCCTAATCTGCCACCCCCGACATCGCCGATACCTGCATTATATTATTAACCTCTAATCTGCCGCTCCGGACACCGCCGCCACCTACATTATACTTATAAACCCCTTATCTGCCGCCCCCAACATCGCCGACACCTACATTATATTTATTAACCCCTACTTAACACCCCCAATGTTGCCGCAACCTACCTACACTTATTAACCCCTAATCTGCCGCCCCCAAAGTCACCGCCACTATATTAAAGTTATTAACCCCTAAATCTAAGTCTAACCATAACACCCCCTAACTTAAATATAATTTACATAAATCTAAATAAAATAACTATCATTAACTAAATTATTCCTATTTAAAATTAAATACTTACCTATAAAATAAACCCTAAGATAGCTACAATATAACTAACTTAGGATTTATTTTTATTTTACAGGCAACTTTGTATTTATTTTAACTAGGTAGAATAGTTATTAAATAGTTATTAACTATTTAATAGCTACCTAGTTAAAATAAATTCAAATTTACCTGTAAAATAAATCCTAACCTAAGTTACAATTACACTTAACACTGCACTATAATTAAATTAATTACCTAAACTAAATACAATTAAATACAATTTAAAAAAATTATCTAAAGTACGAAAAGAAAACCACTAATTACAGAAAATAATAAAATAATTACAAGTTTTTTTTAAACTAATTACAGCTAATCCCCCTAATAAAATAAAAAAGCCCCCCAAAATAATAAAAAGCCCTACCCTATACTAAATTACAAATAGCCCTTAAAAGGGCCTTTTGCGGGGCATTGCCCCAAAGTAATCAGCTCTATTACCTATAAAAAAAACTACAATACCCCCCCAACATTAAAACTCACCACACACACACCCAACCCTACTCTAAAACCCACCCAATACCCCTTTAATAAAACGTAACACTAACCCC
This sequence comes from Bombina bombina, assembly GCF_027579735.1. Classification (NCBI taxonomy): domain Eukaryota; kingdom Metazoa; phylum Chordata; class Amphibia; order Anura; family Bombinatoridae; genus Bombina; species Bombina bombina. The sequence goes on from NC_069499.1 coordinate 534,404,746, forward strand.
TTGAAGATCACCCTACCTAGAGAAGTCTTCACCCAGCCGGGCCGAAGTCCTCAACAAAGCCGTGCGAAGTGGTCCTCCAGATGGGCAGAAGTCTTCATCCAAGCCGGCCAGAAGAGGTCCTCCAGACGGGCAGAAGTCTTCATCCAGGCAGCATCTTCTATCTTCATCCATCCGGCGTCAAGCGGCTCCATCTTCAAAGACATCCGACGCGAAGCATCCTCTTCAAACGAAGTCCAACTGAAGAATGAAGGTTCCTTTAAATGACGTCATCCAAGATGGCATCCCTTGAATTCCGATTGGCTGATAGAATTTTATCAGCCAATCGGAATTAAGGTAGAAAAATCCTAAATCAGCCAATAGGATTGAGCTTGCATTCTATTGGCTGATCCAATCAGCCAATAGAATGCCAACTCAATCCTATTAGCTGATTGGATCAGCCAATAGGATTTTTTCTACCTTAATTCCGATTGGCTGATAGAATCCCCCTTATCTAATTTTTTAAAAGAAAAGTCAGTTTCAAGGACTACATTTGTTTTCTTGACTAGGGTTGTATCTTCTGACTATATCAGTCGCAAAATTGTTGTCCCTTCTTTATATAACAAGCTCTTTAGAAGAAGCAGAATTAGGACATAATGACGGAACAATTATTTCTTTATTAATGTTTCCCGTTGAAACCACTAGTACACAAAACAGCTAGTACACAAAACAGCTTTATCCTGATGAAACACCAAATAAGACAGATCATGAGATAGAGCAGATAATTCCAAAACTCTTTGAGCAGAAGACATAGCCAGCGGAAATAACACCTTCCAAGACAAGGTCTCTTAATGTCCAAAGAATGCATGGGTTCAAATGGTGGATGTTGTAAAATTTTAAGAGCCAAATTAAGACTTCATGAAGGAGCAATAGGTTTGATCACAGGTCTGATTCTCACCAAAGCCTGCCGAAAGGACTGAATATCTAGTAAACAAGCTCATTTCCTGTGTACAATGGGGGGATTTGATTCTAGCAGGGATTTATCAACAGGAATAATAATGTTAAAGGCAATTGAAAGAAGAGAATTATTGTAGAAGGAGGGGCACATAATAGGTGAGTCAGTCATTTGGAATTATTGTAGTAGCAGGGCCACAGTTAAGGATATTGGACAATAATACTGGTGCTTATATAAGTACCAGAGTTAATTCACTGGTCTGACCAGCTGTCAGAAGCCACTATTATTTAGTGAAATGCAAATAGCATGCTGTCAATAAATAACAGATGAGAACTCTGTTAATGCTAAATACTTCATAGCAGCTCCACTTTAGTGACTTACATTGGATTGTGTCTAATATATTTTTAAAATACTCAGAAAACACTTAAAATTAAATTGAGAAATAAAGATTCTCAGGGATTGCCACAGATCATATAAATACTGCAAATTAGAATGAATTGTAGGCAAGATAATAATAAACATCAGGTGACACGCATTATCTAGGATGAGGTGTTTACTGTTCCATATATCACATTTAGATATCTCTTTTCCTAGGAGGTGGTCCACTCCTTAACATATATTTAACTAGGGTTGTGTAAATATATGACCACAGTTAATACCTATAAAATATAAAAAGTGTTATTTTTTATTACTACTGGATATTATTACTGGACTATTTCTAAACTTAGAAAGAAGAGGTACATTCAGGAATTTAAAGTATAGTTGTGTGGGCTGAAATGGCTGCTTCTGATTGATTCTCTTTTTCCCTTCTTAACCTCTCCAGTGTTTATTGCTCCTCTGTAATCCTGTCAAGTTTATTCACAAATATTCAGATACGAAGGCGTGTTAATGTAAGCCAAGACAAAAACTGGAAGTCAGGTTGCCGTGACAACTAGAAGTTTGGACCTAGTGCTTTGCAAATTGCTCCCACAGCCTTACAGTCCACCTCTCTCGATTGGCATGATATATACTCTAATCTATTCCAACCATCTGAGAGCGGTCACGGGTAATAAAACAGCAGGTGCTAGATGTTAGTGCTGGGTTTTGGAGGCAGAGGATAAGCAGGCTAAGCTTCAGATTATATACTTTACTGATAGGCAGGGTGTTTTGGTAATGCTTCTGGCATAAAGGAGGTTGATTGGAGGTTTTGGCATTCAGTTGGCATAAAGAAAGTGAAGGAACATGCCTTACAATGAGACAGCTAAATTAGGTATATACATCAAAATCCTATAGTGGTACCTAGTGTATATTGGCTATGTTGTTAAATAATTACATTAATGAAGAAGAATTTACGTAAAGGTGGCAGAATAACTACCACAATACTTTATACTAATACTTAATAATTAAAATCCAAATGAATTAGGGCATGTCATGTTAAACAACTTTCTAATTTACTTTTATCATCAAATGTGGTTTGTTCTCTTGGTATTCATTGTTGACAGCTAAACCTAGGAAGGCCCATATGCTAATTTCTAAGCCCTTGAAGGCCGCCACTTATCCGGATGCATTTGACAGTTTCCATAGCTAGATGGCGTTAGTTCATGTGTATCATATAAATAACATTGTGCTCACGTGAAGTTATTTAAGAGTCAGCACTAACTGCCTGAAATGCAAGTCTGTCAAAAGATCTGAGATAAGGAGGCAGTCAGCAGAAGCTTAGATACACCGTAATTACAGAGGCAAAAAGTATATTTCTATAACAGTGTTGGTTATGCAGAACTGAGGAATGGTAAATAAAGGGATTATCTATCTTTTTAAACAATAACATTTTTGGTGCTTACTATACCTTTAAGCTTAAATGGTCACTAAATACAGTAGTATTGAATAATTGACAGATACACAATAAAAGGATAATGCAATATCACTGTCTTATAATGTGCAGTAGAATATTTTCTGGCAAATTAATAATAAAAGTCCCTCCCCCTATATCATGTTACAGTCATCAGCCAATCACAAAATACATATACAGTAGTTATAAAGATGTCTGCACATCCTCAGTAAAAGAGCTGGACCCTCAGAAAGTGTGCATATAAAAAATGTTTTGAAAATGGAAGTATATTGGAATTATTTTTTTTTTAATGGTATGCTTTACCTGAGTCTTGAAACTTTGTATGATTTTAGTGGCACTTTTAGTTTAACGATGCATGCTTGACCCCAAATACTTTTAATGCCCGTATAGAATTCCACAGCTCACTCATCACACTTTAAAATAAAGGGAAACCAATAGTTATCTGTAAATATGACAGCATTTTGCTATTACAAAAAAGAATTAACTATACAGTAAAGGAGCATATAAACAATGTGACTAAGCAACTAGCATAAAACCACACACTTGCCAGTGCTTTGCTAGGCCACCTGATAACACAAAGCTATAAATTGTTTAAACGTTGGTATCACAGACCTATCCCATTTCTAACCATCAAATATTACTGTTCCAAGGAACCCAAGGCAAATTAATAACTAAATATACATTCCTCAAGATCTAAACTGAAGCCTATACTGCAACAATGCTCATTGGGAAGAACAAAAGTTTTGAGGGTGGTATTTGTGCAGCGTGTTTACCCCAGCATGCTGAAACCAGCTTTATTCCATGTATCTTTTCCACCTTCCCTTAATTCCCTGATTTTGACCTTCCACCAAAGGAAAATTTATAAATCAGGATGATGAGATTTATGTTTCTTTTTTTTTCTTTTTTTTCAGGCTTAAGCAGCTGTAATGTTGCAAGGTTAATAATCTAGTTTTAAAGATAAATATGTGAACCAACACCCTTATTTTTCATAAGATGGAAAAATGCATTCCATTTAAATTTGTCATTTCTAATTCTGTTTTAAAATTTAAAATAAGGATGATGGTGGAGATTCAAAGAGGGTTTATAAATTAAACAAATGTAGGTGATCAGTCTATAAATTTGGTTAAAACCTGTACCAGTACATAAATGTAGGAGCCAGACACATGGCTTATATATATAACACTGCACAAGTATCAGTTTATCTGGTTTTACTAGCATTTATAATTATGTGTTTGAGTAAAAGATAACATTTTTATTTTATTCTATAAACTACTGAAAACATTTCTCCCAAATTCCAAATAATAATATTGTCATTTAGAGCATTTATTTGCAGAAAATTATATCTGGTCAAATAACAAAAAAAAGATGTACACCTAGATTACGAGTTTTGCGTTAGGAGGGGTGCGGTGCAAACGAGCAGTTTAAGCTCACCGCTCACTTACAGACAGCGCTGGTATTACGGGTATTTAGAAACCCGGCGTTAACCACAAAAAAGTGATTTCCCCATAGGAATCAATGGGGGAGAGCCGGCTGAAAAAAAAACCTAACAACTGCAAAAAAGCAGCGTTCAGCTCCTAACGCAGCCCCAATGATTCCTATGGGGAAATAAAAGTTATGTCTACACCTAACACCCTAACATGAACCCCCGAGTCTAAACACCCCTAATCTTACACTTATTAACCCCTAATCTGCCACCCCCGACATCGCCGACACCTACATTATAATATTAACCACTAATCTGCCGCTCCGGACACCGCCGCCACCTACATGATAGTTATGAATCCCTAATCTGCTGCCCCCAACATCGCCGAACCCTACATTATATTTATTAACCCCTAATCTGCCGCCCCCAATGTCGAAGCAACCTAACTACATTTATTAACCCCTAATCTGCCGCCCACAATGTTGCTGCCACTATAATAAACATATTAACCCCTAAACCTAAGTCTAACCCTAACCCCCCCCCTAACTGAAATATAATTTTAATAAATCTAAATAAAATTACTACAATTACCTAAATAATTACTATAGAATTCTATCAGCCAATCGGATTTAAGGTAGAAAAAATCCCATTGGCTGATGCAATCAGCCAATAGGATTGAAGTTCAATCCTATTGGCTGATCCAATCAGCCAATAGGATTGAGCTGGCATTCTATTGGCTGATTGGATCAGCCAATAGAATGCAAGCTCAATCCTATTGGCTGATTGCATCAGCCAATAGGATTTTTTCTACCTTAATTCCGATTGGCTGATAGAATTCTATCAGCCAATTGGAATTGAAGGGATGCCATCTTGGATGAAGTCATTTAAAGGAACCTTCATTCTTTAGTCGGCCGTCGTTTGAAGAGGATGCTCCGCGTCGGATGTCTTGAAGATGGAGCAGCTCCGCGCCGGATGGATGAAGATAGAAGATGCCGTCTAGATGAAGACTTCTGCCTGTCTGGAGGACCTCTTCTGCCCAGCTTGGATGAAGACTTCTGCCCATCTGGAGGACCACTTCTGCCCGGTTGGGTGAAGACGTCTCACGGTAGGGTGATCTTCAAGGGGTTAGTGTTAGGTTTTTTTAAGGGGGGATTGGGTGGGTTTTAGAGTAGGGTTGGTTGTGTGGGTGGTGGGTTTTAATGTTGGGTGGTATTTGTACTTTTTTTTTACAGGTAATGCCCCGCAAAAGGGGCAATTAAGGGCTATTTGTAATTTAGTGTAGGGTAGGGCTTTTTTTATTTTGGGGGGCTTTCTTATTTTGTTAGGGGGATTACAGTAGGTGTAATTAGTTTAAAAATCTTGTAATTATTTTATTATTTTCTGTAATTTAGTGGGGGGGATTTTCGTACTTTAGATAATTTTTTTTAAATTGTAATTAATTGTATTTAGTTTAGGGAATTTATTTAATTATAGTGTAATGTTAGGTGTACACCTAATTATAGTGTAGTGTTAGGTGTAATTGTAACATAGGTTAGGCTTTATTTTACAGGTAAATTTGTCTTTATTTTAACTAGGTAGTTATTAAATAGTTAATAACTATTTAATAACTATTGTACCTAGTTAAAATAAATACAAAGTTGCCTGTAAAATAAAAATAAACCCTAAGATAGATACAATGTAACTATTAGTTATATTGTAGCTATCTTAGGGTTTATTTTATAGGTAAGTATTTAGTTTTAAATAGGAATAATTTAGTGAATTGTATTAATTTTATTTAGATTTATTTAAATTATATTTAAGTTAGGGGGTGTTAGGTTTAGGGTTAGACTTAGGTTTAGGGGTTAATACATTCAATATAGTGGCGGCGACGTTGGGGCGGCAGATTAGGGGTTAATAAATGTAGGTAGGTGTCAGCGATGGTAGGGCCTGCAGATTAAGGGTTAATAATATTTAACTAGTGTTTGCGATGCGGGAGTGTGGCGGTTTTGGGGTTAATATGTTTATTATAGTGGCGGCGATGTCCAGTTCGGCAGATTAGGGGTTAAAAATTTTCTTTTAGTGTTTGCGAAGTGGGGGGGCTCGGTTTAGGGGTTAATAGGTAGTTTATGGGTGTTAGTGTACTTTTTAGCACATTAGTTAAGAGTTTTATGCTACGGCGTTGTAGTGTAAAACTCTTAACTACTGACTTTAAAATGCGGTACCAGGCTTGACAGGAGAGGGTCTACCGCTCACTTTTGGTCAGACTCGTAATACCGGCGCTATGCAAGTCCCATTGAAAATATAGGATACGCAATTGACGTAAGTGGATTTGCGGTATTTCCAAGTCTGGCCAAAAAAGTTAGCGGTACACCTGTAACTTTAAGACTCCAGCGGGCGTTAAAAAGCAGCGTTGGGACATCTCAACGCTGCTTTTTAACCCTAATGCAAAACTCGTAATCTAGATGGTAGTGTTTTCCGACCTCGAATAATGCAAAGAAAACAAGTTCATATTCATTTTTAAAAAACACAATACTAATGTTTTAACTGAGCAAAAGTTCAGAAATCAATAGTTAATATGGACTAATCCTGATTTTCAATCACAGCTTTCATGTTTCTTGGCATGCTCTCCACCAATCTTTCACATTGTTGTTGGGTGAATTTATGCCACTACTGGCACACAAATTCAAGCAGTTCAGCTTTGTTTGATGGCTTGTGACCATACATCTGCCTCTTAAACACATTACAGAGGTTTTCAATGGGTTTCAGGTCTGGAGATTGGACAGGCTATGACGAGTTCTGTGTAGGTTGGAGCATTGTCCTGCTGGAAAGAAAAATCCTCAGAGTTGGGGAAAATTGTCAGAGCAGAAGGAAGCAAATTTTCTTCCAGGATAACTTTGTACGTGGCTTGATTCATTCACTCCTTCAAAAATATAAATCTGCCTGATTCCAGCCTTGCTGAAGCACCCACAGATCATCACTGATCCTCCGCCAAATTTAACAGTGGGTGCAAGGCATTGTGGCTTTTAGGCATCTCCAGGCTTACATCTAACCATTAAATGACTAGGTGTAGGGCAAAGATGAAAATTGAAGATGACCTAGAATAAGGCAGATTTATCTTTATAAAGGATGCATGATTCAAGCCATGTACAAGTTCCCCAACTCTGAGGATTGTTTTTTTACAGCAGGACAAAGTTCCGTGCAACACAGCCAGGTCAATCAAAGAGTGGATGGAGGACCACCAGATCAAGACCCTGTCATGGCCAGCCAAATCTCCGGACCTGAACCCCATTGAAAAACTCTGGAATTTGATTTAGAGTAAAATGAATGGGCAGAAGCCATCAAACAAAATTGAGCTGCTTGAATATTTGCACCTGTAGTGGCAAAAATCACCCAACAGCAATGTAAAAGACTGGTGTGCATAATATATTTATTTTGTGCAAATTACAACAGCATTTAACTTTTCTTTTAATCATAGAAAAGCATGAAGAGTTTACAATGAAGAATAAAAACGTTTGTTAATTTTTAAACAACTTCTGCCCTTAAGAGCAGCATCAGTGCTAATTAAAAAAATAATAATAATATTACTTATCTCTCTTGAACTGTCTGTCAGCACTGTGTATTGTATAAAGGGCAAACTCAGTGCAGTGTCAGAGCACCGGACTACTTGCCACAATTGGAGGATGCAGCTGTCAGTAAACACAGAGCCCCAGTTAGAGCATTGAGGCAGGAACAAGCCCAATCCATGACATCATGGCTGTCATGGTTTCTTTGTAAGTTCTTCCTGCCGAGGGTTAGAGTTTAAAACAGATGTAATGTATATGAGTTGTTTGTTGTGAGGCCCCTGCTATAAAATATGTGTGTCTCCCACAGTTCCTACACCTATAGGCCCCTTCAGCACTTGGGGCCTGGTACCATTGGAACAGAAATGTCTTGTAATTACAGACATTTACTGCCCTTTAACATTCTGCACAATATCATATCTATGTAGTACTAAACAATTGAGCTTGTCCATTGTAACCATACTTTAACAATCCTGTAATGTGAACCATCACATAATTCACGTCATTATCCATTTTATATAAATTATTAAAACAAAAGCTAAAATAAAGAATATATACAAAAGGATAATAGAAGCCTAGATAGATTCAATAAAATTAAAAAATTGCACATTTTTAAGAATGTGTGAGAAATGGTCCATCTTTACGAAACAATATGTAAAACTGTCAAGGTATTTAATCCAAGGCAGAATGCTTTAGTTCAAATATTAAAGTATATCAGCAACAATGCCATGGAATAGGAATGGATGTGCAGGCCCAGGCTGAGCATAGGGCATACAGGGCATTTGTGCCAGACCTGTTGCCTTAGCCCCGCCCATTATCCAGCATTGTTATTTGTCATGATGCACCTGCCTCTCACCGCCTTGCTATGTCTGTGAGTCAGGTTAGGGCCGTTCACGCCAAATTTAGGTGCCTGTTATTTTGCATAACTGAGACTACACAGGAGGAGGTCCTTTAGTGCAGGCCCTGGGAGCGCTCTGTGAAGAAGATGCGGCTCTCCAGCTCTCCAGCGCTCAAAAGGTAATTTTCACCTGTAGCTTAGGAACATTTACGTTCGTTTTAACAAAAACAAATGTAAACGTTCTTGGAATATTCTGTATTTGTTTTAAAAAACAACAACACATTTTTGCTGTTTTGTTTTTGCTGTATTAATTATTTGTTTCAGGTGCAATTTTTAAAAGTTAAAGGGACATAAAACCCAAAAAAGTTCTTTCATAATTCAGATAGAGCATACAAATTTAAGCAACTTTCCAAATTACTTCCGTTATCTAATCTTCTTCATATTTATGTTATCCTTTGTTGAAAAGCAAAAAGTTCAAGAGTGTGCACGTGTCTGCAGCACTATATGGCAGCAGTTTTGCAACATTATACATTAGCAAGAGCACTAGATGGCAGCACTATTTCCTGTTATGTAGTGCTCCAGACATGTAAACTCTAACTATCTAGGTATCTCTCCAACAAAGAATAACAAGAGAACAAAGTAAATTTGATAAAATTGGGAAATTTTTAAAATTGTATTCTCTGGGGCCTATTTATCATGATGTGAGCGGACATGATACGATATTGCGGATCATGTCCGTTGCACATCGACAAATGCCGACAGCATCTGCTCTCAGCATTTATCATTGCACCAGCAGTTCTTGTGACCTGCTGGTGCAATACCGCCCCCCTGCAGATTCGCAGCCAATCAGCCGCTAGCAGGGGTTGTCAATCAACCCGATTGTATTCGATCGGGTTGATTTCCAGCAATGTCTGTCTGCGGCCTCAGAGCAGGCGGACAGGTTATGGAGCAGCAGTCTTTAGACCGCTGCTTCATAACTTGTGTTTCTGGCGAGCCTGAGGGCTCGCCAGAAACACAGGGCATCAAGCTCCGTTCGGAGCTTGGTAATTCGGCCCCTCCATCTGAAACATGAAAGAAAAATTTGGGGTTTCATGTTCCTTTCATTTCCTCTCAGTATAGTTTATAGCTGGTTTAAAAGAAGTACAACTAGTTTTCAAAATGTTGCTAAAAAAAGTATTTTCAAAGTGAATAATTAGATGATCATTAGGTAGGCTTAGGCTTGTTATTCCTTAGAATGCAGTTTTAAGGAAATTTCTGAAGGAAAAGAGAAAGAGGATGCTAGGTTCATGCATTAAACATCAATGGGCCCCAAGGCAAAACCTGTGGCAGGGCTCCTCATTTCAATAGTGCCCTTTCTGGCTGTTTGAAATCAGTAGCAGTAGAGTGAGGTGGGATACTTCTATGTAATCATGAGTTATCCTTTTCCCTTGGTTAGTCTGCACAACAACATATGCACTGCAACCTTCCTTTTCAAAAATAGTGCCAGTTTTTCTGTACAACACTGTGACTGCCATCTTGGAACCTCTGCCACCATATTTAAAAGGCAAATCCATACATTTCACTTCCACTGTGAGCCCTGTTTTGCAGGGGACAGGAACATAGAGAGGCTGATGCACGAAGCATGTGAAACCCAGGCTCCATCAGGACTCCTGTAGCAAAACCAACTACAGGACCAGATGGGCCCCTAGAGGTGCAAACCCGGTCTCATCCGAAACCTCTGAGAGCCATATAGTTACACCCCTACATCTGCAGCATAATGTCAGTTATACCTGTGATACCTATTGTGGCGGAAAAATGAGGAGACATATAGATTAATTGTGGAGAAAAGCTACACACATTCACACACACATACATATATATATATATATATATATATATATATATATATATATATATATATAAACATACACACAATCCCGATTCCAAAAAAGTTGGGACAGTATAGAAAATGCAAAATAACAAACAAAAAGAGTAATTTGAATATTAAAGTCACCCTGTACTATATTATTATTTAATGTATTTTTTAAAATATTCACTAATTTCAAATCTTATGATTCCAACACACTCTATTAAAGGGAGTGCTCCTAATCTCAGCTTGTTACCTGTATAAAATACCCCTGTCCTCAGAAGCAATCAATCAGATTCCAAACTCTCCACCATGACCAAGACTAAAGAGCTGTCTAAGGATGTCAGGGACAAGATTTTAGACCTACACAAGGCTGGAATGGGCTACATCGCAAAGCAGCTTGGTGAGAAGGTGACAACAGTTAGTGCAATTATTCACAAATGGAAGAAACACAAAATAACTGTTAATCTCCCTCGGTCTGGGGATCCATGTGACATCTCACCTCGTGGAGTTTCAATGATCATGAGAACAGTGAGGAATCAGCCCAGAACTACATGGGAGGATCTTGTTAATAATCTCAAGGCAGCTGGGACCAAAGTCACCAAGAAAACAATTGCTAAAACACTACTGAAAATTCCTGCAGTACCCGCAAGGTCCCCCTGCTCAAGAAAGCACATGTACAGGCCCGTCTGAAGTTTGCCAATGAACATCTGAATGATTCATAGGAGAACTGGGTTAAAGTGTTGTGGTCAGATGAGACCAAAATCGAGCTCTTTGACATTAACTCAACTCACCGTGTTTGGAGGAGGAGGAATGCTGCCTATGACCCCAAGAACTCTTTCCCCACCGCAGGGGCGTATTAAGGCATAGGCCAACAAGGCCGGTGCCTAGGGCAGCAGATTTTTAAGGGGCAGCAGAATTTTGAGTCCCTAGGGCCACTCTACTGAACTCAGGGCCGGGTGGCTAAATCAACCAATTACTAATGACTTAAATGGTTGACCCGGCTATTGCTATCCTATGGGATTGTATGTGGGTGCGCATGACGTGGTGACAGTGGAGGCAGAGCTCACTTGCGCAGCCTGGCCTGGACTGAGAGGGAATGCGGTATTCTTCCTGGCTCCACCGCGTGATTGAGACTTACACAGACTACACAGTGCAGTGTGCACTACAACGTGACCACTGTGAAACAGCATATGCCTTTCTCCCTTCAATACATCTTCATTAAGCATTAAAATACTTAAACAGATTAGTCACTAAATACTTGTACATTTACTGTTTGTCTATCTGTCATACATGCAAAGAATAAGTATTTATTGCTGAATCTATACAACTATGTGACTTAAAACACAACTGAAAATATGTTGTATGCATTTAATACATTCAGAAACAATACAAGTATATACTTTATTATGATTGTATCATGAGACTTTATCCCCTAGGATACAATTCCTAAACCTATCATAACTACTGTTGTATTTTTTAAGTACTTTTAAAGGCCAGTTTGTATATTCATTACATATTTATCCAAGCAGATATTTTGCTTAAATAACTGTCAATCACCAAAGAAGATGTTTAAGGTTAAACAACTACCTACTGACAAACTATCATACAGTGAAGGATATTTTTTTCTGATATAAACACTTTAATCATCTGACTTGCAAAATAATGTCTTAATATATATATATATATATATATATATATATATATATATATATATATATATATAGAGTGTGTGTGTGACCAGAGTGAATGCAAGCCCTGGTGAACATCTACTTAAAAAGACATTATTTTTTTTATTTTTTTACACTCTGCCCCAAAAATATTATGTCTAAAAAAAGGCCTTAAACCTGGGTGGGAGTGAGGGGGGGGGCAGCAGAATTTTGAGTGCCTAGGGCAGCACAAAACTTAAATACGCCCCTGCCCCACCGTCAAACATGGAGGTGGAAACATTATGCTTTGGGAGTGTTTTTCTTCTAAGGGGACAAGACAACTTCACCACATTAAAGGGACAATGGATGGGGTCATGTACATGCAAATCTTGGGTGAGAACCTCCTTCCCTCAGCCAGGGCAATGAAAATGGGTCGTGGATGGGTATTCCAGCATGACAATGACCCAAAAACACACAGCCAAGGCAACAAAGGAGTGGCTCAAGAAGAAGCACTTTAAGGTCCTAGAGTGGCCTTGCCTGTTCCCAGACCTTAATCCCATAGAAAATCTGTGGAGGTAGCTGAAGGTTCGAGTTGCCAAACGTCATCCTCAAAACCTTAAAGGGACACTGAACCCAATTCTTTTCTTTTGTGATTCAGATAGAGCATGCAATTTTAAGCAACTTTCTAATTTACTCCTATTATCACATTTTCTTTATTCTCTTGGTATCTTTATTTGAAATGCAAGAATGTAAGTTTAGATGCCGGACCATTTTTGGTGAACAACCTGGGTTGTCCTTGCTGATTGGTGGATGAATTCAAATTCAAAAAGTGCTGTCCAGAGTCTGAACCAAGAAAAAAGCTTAGATGCCTTCTTTTTCAAATAAAGATGGCAAAAGAACAAAAAAATGATAATATGAGTAAATTAGAAAGTTGCTTAAAATTGCATGCTCTATCTGAATCACGCAAGAAAAAATTTGGGTTCTAACTCTCTATTTAATCCAGAGTGCTCTAATGTGCCAAGCTTATAAATCCAGAATGATTCCCATTGTTTTAATAAACGTTCTCTATCACCACCACGATGTGGTCTATGTACACATTCAATTACCTGAAACCTAAGTTGGTTTATCGCATGACCCATTTTTAAGAAGTGGTATGCCACTGGTGCAGTAACTTTTTTCATACGTATATTACTTTTATGTTCAATTTTCCGATCGTGGATGCTACGGGTAGTTTCACCAACGTAACTCCACCCACAAGGGCATTTAATTACATAAATTACAAAGGCAGAGTGACATGTAAGGTATTCATTAATATTATATTTATGGCCAGTGGTTGGATGGTAAAACATAGATACTTTAATAAGGTTTCCACAACAGGAACAGCCTAAACAAGGGACACAACCATTACTCTTCTTTGTAATATAACTTTGAGTATTCTCTTTTCCTACTAGTGCCAATATCAGCCCTAACTAAATGTTGTTGCAAATTAGGTCCTCTTTTACACGCCAGCATAGGGGTATTTCTGAACTCTACCACTTCAGGATTACATTTACTTAAAATGTAGCAATGTTTCCTAATGATTCTCTGGATAACACAACTTTGGGCATTGCATTCAGAAACAAAAATCATTCTTTGGCTATTTTTTTTTATCTATTTCCTTTTCTTAGAGCATAATAAAGACTGTTTTGGGGTAGATAGGGCAAATTGTTTCTCATTTTTAATAATGGTCTCAGTGTAACCCCGCTCCAAAAACCTATCTCTCATCTCATCTAATCTATAATTAGAAAACTCTTCATCAGATACAATCTTTCGGACCCTAAGGAATTGACTTCTAGGGAGTGCTTTAAATAAAGAGGGAGGATGGGCACTATCATAGCGTAAAAGACTATTACGATCAGTTTCCTTTCTATGTAACGCAACTTGTAAAACCAGATTTAGATTTAATAATTCTAGTGTCCAAAAATACCATGCTCTCTTCACTCCATGATAACTTAAATTTAATGTGACTTGTAGTGACATTCAGATCATCAACAAAAGCCAACAGGGATCCAACGTCGCCCAACCAAATGCCAAAAATATTGTCGATATAGCGCCACCAACAGGCGCCATATCTATTAAATAAATCATGAGAAAAAATAAATTTCTCTTCATAAACATTCATAAAAATACTAGCATAATTGGGGGCGACGTTGGATCCCATGGCTGTACCTTCCACTTGCAAGCAATAATCATCTTCAAACAATAAGTAATTACAATATAGGACCATTTCAAGTAAATGGATAAAAAAATGAACCTCAGTGGAGTTATATTTACTATCAATGCTAAGCACCAGTTTAACAGCACCTGAACAACTTTCATGAGTTATGGACGTGTAAAAACTTTCCACTTCAAGGCTGAATAGTAAATACTTATCAGTAGATAGATTTAATGTATCAATCTTCTGCAAAAAATCACCTGTGTCTTTTATAACTGAAGTGGATAATTCCACATACGGTCTTAGTATCTTATCCAAGAATATTGAGATATTAGTAGTTACTGAGCCATTGCTGGAAACAATAGGGCAGCCTTATTGGCATCTTTATGCACTTTCGGGAGAGTGTACAGTATAGGAGTACAAGGATGTTCTATATTCACAAATTTAAACACTTCTTTGTCAATTATATCATTAGATAAAGCATTACAAGAGATACATTTGATCTCTTTTTGTATCAAAATTACAGGGTTAAAGGAGAGTTTTTTTATAAACGTGCGTAGCACTAAGCTGTTCTCTTATTTCATCAGTATAGTATATTCTATTTAAAGCCACAATAGCACCGCCTTTATCGGCTCTTTTGAAGATTATATCACCTTAACACCCACACTGGAAAATGATCAAGAAAAAAAGAAACATCAAGAATTTAGATACCCATCGTTTAGCAAATATGTTGCCGAAAACAACACCACCTGATTGGTGGAAAACCACACACCCCTTCTCATTACGTCATAGGCAAAAAATCAGAACAGTTCACTACACTAATACTAAGTTATCTAATCGATATAATCTGCATAACGGAAAACAATCAGCACAGCACAGTGGCCTGGCTAAATACAACGCAAACACACAATCAAGAACTAATCAAACTTGTCTCAATCGTCAAAAGCCAACACTAGTTCCCACAAACATAGCCATCCAAAGCCTGTATGCAGTTGTCATAGCAATGCCCAAACTGAATAACGGAGGGCCAATCTGACAACGGGGGTCGTGGTCATACCCCTATCGCTATTTCTCCTATAAATACACAACTCAAGACGCTACCAAAGGGCATACGCTGCAGACAAGATGCGTAATCACGTCATTACTAAGCAGCTGTCAGCTAATCACCATAAAAAAAAAATGTAATTGTGACATGTGTGCAATTGTAGGAAACCTCAAATCCCGAATATACAATCGGTAAATAAACCAAACATTATAAAAATCACATAGATTAAAAAGGGGGCATGTGCACACAACATTGCTCAAAACACAACCCATGTATAACACAGCTGGCCATTGGAGGGTAATGGCAACTCCTACCACATCAACGCCTCAATAGAGAACAATCACACCAAACTCTCTATAACAGGAATATCCAAAAAGTAAGTCTGTTCTAGCCGGTCCTAAAACAATAGGGGTTCACAAACCAAGAGACCGAATCATGACATAATAAAATCTAATTGTAGGGCAAGTGGACGTATCTAAAGCGAGATGACTCTCCACATATTGAGAATGTCTAATCCTGGGTGCCAAAAGAAACACCTAACATCATAAAGCCAACAAAAAAATATAAAGCATAAACTTGAGAAACAAAAAACAAATGTTAAAAACACATGTAAGAAACAAATAATTGGTGTGCAAAGGCCATAAGATCTATTAGAGCATATATTCATATTTTATCCGTCATGGACTAAATATAGATGTCGAAAGACAAAGACAGCAGTACCTAGTATCACACTAGCAGAAAAAAAGACACCTAGAGTAGGACACCAAAATAAACAAACAAACAAACAAACAAAAAATGAATCCAGTGGGGTGCCATCAATGATGCGAATAGATCACCACAGAGTCAATAAAAGGGGATAACCAAAAAGTGCAAAAAAAAGGAGACAAATGAGCAAGAGTGAATTAAAATCAAATAAAAGCAGACATGACAAAAGTAAAAAAATACATACATAAATAGCAGTTCACAACAACTGAAGGGACCAAATAGAAGGCAAGAAATGTATGTGGGCTCTCATTATAGATCGGGACTCTCATCATTATCAAAGCACTCTCAAACTGTATTAAAAACATACAGAGCGTTGAATGAAACTATGGACTCTTATTATCAGCAATCCTTAGAGATAACATTGCCATCCAGTGTGGATGTTAAGTCCGTTGGGTGCAAGAGTTCCCAGCTCAAAAATCCACCTTGTTTCTCTCTTGAGTAGACTCTTCTCTCTGTTTCCTCCCCTTCGAAGTGGGGGATATGATCAATTATGCAAAACCTCAAGTCTTTAACAGAATGTTTAGGTTCCAAGAAGTGGCGAGCCACTGGTTGTTCGGATTTCTTGGTTTCAAGAGCTTGACGGATGGAAGAGCGATGATTCGCCATCCTCGTGCGCACATCATTGCACATTTTGCCAGTGTAGAACTTACCACACGGGTAATGTAATAGATAAATTATGTGAGTAGTTGTGAAGGTCAAAAAATATTTTATATGATATTTCTTTCTCTTGTCAGGGTGTTAAAAGAATGGAACAGTGAGCATGCTGTTGCTGTTGGTGACTCTGGATGTACCAAGCTTGTATACTGTGATCCCACAAGAACTTGGCATCATGACAGTCAAAAGACGACTTAGACGGATTCCCTACATTGGGCCTGATGAAGATGTTCTCATTGAATTACTCACTGACTGCCTCACCAAGAATTACTTTCTATTTGAAAAAACATACAATCTACAAATAGCCGGAACAGCAATGGATCCAATGTGGCCCCCTCATTAGCTAACTTATTTATGGCTGAATACTAGACACACAGAATGCAAGTATTCTTGAACAAACAAATCAAATTGTACTGTTGTTATATAGACCAGTGTTTTTCAACCAGTGTGCCGTGGCACACTAGTGTGCCGTGAGAGATCATCAGGTGTGCCGCGGCAGACTGACAACAGTGAGGGGGTGTCCCTTTTTCAAATTTTGAAATATTGGGAGGTATGTGACAGGCTCATCAGGCATCATTTACAACCATGACATTGACATTCACAGACAATCATTATGATTGTTTGTGAATGAATGTCAATATGGCATGACAGCACAGCACAGTGTGTGTATATATATATATATATATATATATATATATATATATATCCTGTATTAGGCTACAATGTGTGATTTTCTAAAATTTTGGGATGGTGGTGTGCCGCAGGATGTTTAAATGTAAAAAAGTGTGCCACGGCAAAAAAGGTTGTAAATCACTGATATAGACAATCGCTTTCTTATATGGGATGGTGACGAAACTTCACTCAACCTATGGGTCAGTGAGCTTAACCATATTGATAGCACAATCAGATTCCAACATAATGCTACTCTGAGGTGATTGATTTTCTTGATGTCAGGGTTTTTAGGGAGGGCAACATCCTGGGTACCACATTGTACCGCAAAAAAACAGACAGGAACTCGATTCTTCGGGCGGATAGTTGTCATCCTCCATCCTTGATTTGTAATATTCCTAAAGCACAATACCAGAGAGTGATTAGGAACAACACCAATACACAGAGGTGCTTCCAACAATTGGATTAGATGACTGAGAAGTTAAGGGGATACAAACCATCCCAACTTAACGAATGCAGAGTTAATGCACTAATAGGTGAACAACCTATCAACAATAAGCAACAACCTACACGCCAGACAAATATGTTGCCTCCAAAGCTACCCATAATGAATAGAAATTAATCCAGAATGATCCCACCTTGCCATTTACTCATTGGTATAAACCCAGGGTTGCCTGCAAAAGAGGAAGGAATTTAAGAGATCTGTTTGTTAAAACCAACATAGTACCTGAAGATCCATCTCGCACGTGGCTAAAGAAGAAAAAAGGTTGTTTCCGGTGCACTAGTTGTGTGACATGCAACAGCATGCTCACTGGTCTATCCTTTCAACACCCTGACAAGAGAAAGAAATATCAGATTCAATTTTTTTTTACCTGCTTACTCACATCACTGGCAAAACATGCGATGATGTATGCACGAGCAAAGCGAATTATCACTCTTCCATCCGTCAAGCTCTTGACACCAAGAAATCTGAACAACCAGTGGCTCGCACTTCCTGGAAGCTAAACATTCTGTTAAAGACTTGAGGTTTCGCATAATTGATCATATCCCCCCACTTCGAAGGGGAGGAAACAGAGAGAAGATTCTACTCAAGGGAGAAACTAGGTGGATTTTTGAGCTGGGAACTCTTGCACCCAAAGGACTTAACATCCACACTGGATGGCAATGTTATCTCTAAGTATTGCTGATAATGAGAGTCCATAGTTTCATTCAGTGCGCTGTATAATTTTAATACAGTTTGAGAGCGCTTTGATAATGATGAGAGTATGGATCTATAATGAGAGCCCACATACATTTTTTGTCTTCTATTTGGTCCCTTCAGTTGTTGTGAACTGCTATTTATGTATATATGTATATTGTATATATTTTTTACTTTTGTAGTGTACATGTCTGCTTTTATTTGATTTAATTCACTCTTGCTCAATTGTTTCCCTTTTTTGCACTTTTTGGTTATCCCCTTTTGTTGACTCTGAGGTGATCTATTTGTGTCATTGATGGCACCCCACTAGATTCATTTTTTGTTTGCTTTTTGTTTTCTTTTGGTGTCCTGCTCGTGTAATACTAGGTACTGCTGGCTTTGTCTTTCGACAGATATGTTTGGTCCATGACGGATAAAATATGAACATATGCTCTAGTAGGTCTTATGGCCTTAGCGCACCAATTATTTGTTTTTATATTTGTTTTTAACATTTGTTTTTTGTTTCTCATGTTTTTGATTTATAATTTTATGTTGGTTTTATGTTGTTAGGTGTTCCTTTTGGCACCCAGGATTAGACGTTCTCAATATGTGGAGAGTCATCTCGCTTTAAATACGGCCACTTGCCCTACATTTAGATTTGATCATGTCAGAATTTGGTCTCTTGGTTTGTGAACCCCTATTGTGTTAGGACCAGCTAGAACATGCTTACTTTTTGGATATTCCTGTTATAGAGAGTTTGGTGCGCATGTTCTCTATTGAGTTGCCATTACCCTCCAATGGCCAGCTGCCCTATACATGGGTTGTGTTTTGAACAATGTTGTGTGCACATGCCCCCTTTTTAATGTGATTTTTATAATGTTTGGTTTATTTACCGATGGTATATTCTGGATTTGAGGTTTCCTACAATTGCACACGTCACAGTTATGTTTTTTTGTTTATGGCGATTAGCTGACCGCTGCTTAGCAAAAACGTGATTATGCATCTTGTCTGCAGCGTATCCCCTTTCGTGGGGTTGGGGAGTTGTGTATTAATAGGTGAAATAGCAATTATTTGGGCATTGCTATGACAACTGCATATGGGCTTTGGATGGCTGTGTGTGTGGGAACTTGTGTTGGCTTTTGACGATCAAGACAAGTTGGATTAGTTCTTTAATGTGTATTTGCTTTGTATTTAGCCAGGCCACTGTGCTGTGCTGATTGTTTTTCATTATGTAGATTATATCGATTAGATGACTTAGTATTAGTGGGCTGTTTTTATTTTTCACTATGACGTCATGAGAAGGGTGTGTGGTTTTCCACCAATCAGGTGGCATGATGTGATCTCTTTGGAGTCTTCATTATGATTTGTAGTCACTACATTTATATTATATTTTTTCACGGCTGAAAGGAGGGCCTGTAGGAGGGCCTATGTAGGCTTTATAAAGGCTCACTATTGCACTGTTTGTTTGTCAGAGGAAGTGGCTTGTTTACCCTGAAACGTCACATCAAAATAAATATATGTGTTTGTTGACTAAGACCAGTGAGTGCTTCATTATACTGCTTTGATATATATATACAGTGTCTCACAAAAGTGAGTACGCCCATCACATTTTTGTAAATATTTTATTATATCTTTTCATGTGACAACACTGAAGAAATGACACTTTGCTACAATGTGTAAAGTAGTGAGTGTACAGTCTGTATAACAGTGTATATCTGCTGCCCCCTCAAAATAATTCAACACACAGCCATTATTGTCTAAACCATTGGCAACAAAAGTGAGTATGCCCCTAAGTGTAAATGTCCAAATTGGGCCCAAAATTTTAATATTTTGTGTGGCCACCATTATTTTCCAGCACTGCCTTAACCCTCTTGGGCATGGAGTACACCAGAGTTTCACAGGCTGACACTGGAGTCCTCTTTCACTCCTCCATGATGACATCATGGAGCTGTAGGATATTAGAGACCTTGCGCTCCCCCACCTTCTGTTTGAGAATGCCCCACATATGATCAATAGGGTTTAGGTCTGGAGACATGCTTGGCCAGTCAATCACCTTTACCCTCAGCTTCTTTAGCAAGGCAGTGGTTGTCTTGGAGGTGTACAGGCAGCACTCATGCAGGCCCAGACCATGACACTCCCACCACCATGCTTGACTGTAGGTAAGACACAATTGTCTTTGTACTCCTCACCTGGTTGCCGCCACACACGCTAGACACCATCTGAACCAAATAAGTTTATCTAGGTCTCATTGAAACACAGGGCATGGTTCCAGTAATCCATGTCCTTAGTCTGCTTGTCTTCAGCAAACTATTTGCAAGCTTTCTTGTGCATCATCTTTAGAAGAGCCTTCCTTCTAAGATGACAGCCATGCAGACCAATTTGATGCATTGTGCGGCGTATGGTCTGAGCACTGACAGGCTGACCCCCCACCCCTTCAACCTCTGCAGCAATGCTGGCAGCACTCATACCTCTATTTCCCAAAGACAACCTCTGGATATGACGCTGAGCACGTACACTCAACTACTTTGGTCGACCATGGCGAGGCCTGTTCTGAGTGGAACCTGTTCTGTGAAACCGCTGTATGGTCTTGCCCACAATGCTACAGCTCAGTTTCAGGGTCTTGGCAATCTTCTTATAGCTTGGCCATCTTTATGTAGAGCAACAATTCTTTTTTTCAGATCCTCAGAGAGTTCTTTGCCATGAGTTGCCATGTTGAACTTCCAGTGACCAGTATGGAGAGTGTGAGAGCAATAACACGAAATTTAACACACCTGCTCAGCATTAACAACAGAGACTTTGTAACAGCAATTTGGACATTTCCACTTAGGGGTGTACTCACTTTTGTTGCTAACAGTTTAGACATTAATGGCTGTGGGTTGAGTTATTTTGAGGGGACAGCAAATTTACACTGTTATACAGGCTGTACACTTACTACTTTACATTGTAGCAAAGTGTCATTTCTTAAGTGTTGTCACATGAAAAGATATAATAAAATATTTACAAAAATGTGAGGGGTGTACTCACTTTTGTGAGTTACTGTACATACATACTACAGTACTGTGCAAAAGTCTTAGGACACTATTAGATTTGTTGTTTTAGCAATGGTATAATGAGCAAATTGACGGCTAGATTATGAGTTGTGCGTTAGGGTAAAAAAGCAGCGTTAAGAGGTCCTAATGCTGCTTTTTTACGCCCGCTGTTATTACGAGTCTTGCAGGTTTAGGGTCACCGCACACTTCTTTGGCCTTACCGCAAAACGACTTACGTAAATTTCGTAAAGTCTTTTTTCTATGGGACTTCCATAGCACATATATTACGAGTCTGTCCTGGGAGGCCAAAAAGTGAGCGGTACACCCTACCCTTAAAGAGTCCTAACGCATTTAAAAGTCAGTAGTTTTATGGTACAACGCCGTAGCATAAAACTCTTAACTAAAGTGCTAAAAAGTACACTAACACCCATAAACTACTTATTAACCCCTAAACCAAGGCCCTCCCGCATCGCAAATACTAAAATAAAATTTTTAACCCCTAATCTGCCGCTCCGGACACCGCCACCACCTACATTATATGTACAGCCCCTAATCTGCTGACCCCAACATCGCTGACGCCTACCTACACTTATTACACATAATCTGACACCCTCAACGTCGCCGCCACTATAATAAACATATTAACCCCTAAACCGCCGCACTCCCACCTCGCAAACATTAGTTACATTTTATTAACCCCTAATCTGCCGTCCCTAACATCGCCGCCACCTACCTACATTTATTAACCCCTAATCGCCCCCCCCCCACGTCGCTGCCACTATATTAAAGTTATTAACCCCAAAACCTAAGTCTAACCTTAAACCTAACACCCCCTAGCTTAAATATAATTTAAATAAATCCAAATAAATATTCCTATAATTAAATAAATGATTTCCTATTTAAAACTAAATACTAATAGTTACATTGTAGCCATCTTAGGATTTATTTTTATTTTACAGGCAAGTTTGTATTTATTTTAACTAGATAGAATAGTTATTAAATAGTTATTAACTATTTAATAACTACCTAGCTAAAATAAATACAAAAGTACCTGTAAAATAAAACCTAACCTAAGTTACAATAACACCTAACACTACACTATAATTAAATAAATTAACTAAATTAAATACAATTACCTAAATTAAATTAATTTAGCTAAAGTACAACAAAAAAACACTAAATTACAGAAAATAATAAAACAAATTACAGAAATTTAAACTAATTACACCTAATCTAATAGCCCTATTAAAATAAAAAAGCCCCCCAAAATAAAAAAAAACCTAGCCTAAACTAAACTACCAATAGCCCTTAAAAGGGCCTTTTTGCCTTTTGGTTTTTTTAAGGGTGTATTGGGTGGGTTTTATTTTGTTCGATTAGGGTTTGGGCGGCAAAAGAGCTAACTGCCCTTTTAAGGGCAATGCCCATCCAAATGCCCTTTTCAGGGCAATGGGGAGCTTAGGTTTTTTAGTTAGGATTTTATTTGGGGGGTTGGTTGTGTGGGTGGTGGGTTTTATTGGTGGGGGGGGTTGTTTGTATTTTATTACAGGTAAAAGAGCTGATTAGTTTGGGGCAATGCCCCGCAAAAGGCCCTTTTAAGGGCTATTGGTAGTTTAGTTTAGGCTAGGGTTTTTTTTTTATTTTGGGGGGGCTTTTTATTTTAATAGGGCTATTAGATTAGGTGAAATTAGTTTAAATCTCTGTAATTTGTTTATTATTTTCAGTAATTTAGTGGGGGGGGGGTTTTGTACTTTAGCTAATTTAATTTAATTTATTTAATTGTATTTGATGTAGGAAATGTATTTAATTGTAGTGTAGTGTTAGGTGTTAGTGTAACTTAGGTTAGGTTTTATTTTACAGGTAAATTTGTATTTATTTTAGCTAGGTAGTTATTAAATAGTTAATAACTATTTAATAACTATTTTAGCTAGTTAAAATAAATAGAAACTTGCCTGTAAAATAAAAATAAATCCTAAGCTGGCTACAATGTAACTATTAGTTATATTGTAGCTAGCTTAGGGTTTATTTTACAGGTAAGTATTTAGTTTTAAATAGGAATACATTTAGTTAATGATAGGAATATGTATTTAGATTTATTTAAATTATATTTAAGTTAGGGGGTGTTAGGTTTAGGGGTTAATAACTTTAATATAGTGGCAGCGACATTGGGGGCGGCAGATTAGTGGTTAATAAGTGTAGGTAGGTGGCGGCGAAATTGGGGGGCGGCAGATTAGGAGTTAATAAATATAATGTAGGTGTCGGTGATCTTCGGGGCAGCAGATTAGGGGTTAATACATATAATGTAGGTGGCGGCGTTGTCCGGAGCGGCAGATTAGGGTTTAATAATATAATGTAGGTGTCGACGATGTCGGGGGCGGCAGATTAGGGTTAATAATTGTAAGATTAGGGGTGTTTAGACTCAGGGTTCATGTTAGGGTGTTAGGTGTAGACATACATTTTATTTCCACATAGGAATCAATGGGGCTGCGTTAGGGAGCTTTACGCTGCTTTTTGGCACGTGTTAGACTTTTTTTCAGCTGGCTCTCCCCGTTGATTCCTATGGGGAAATCGCGCACGAGCACGTTACACCAGCTCACCGCTGACTTAAGTAGCTCTGGTATTGGAGTGCGGTAATGATGGGTTTCTGAAAACTCATAATACCAGCGCTGCCGGTAAGTGAGCAGTGAGAGAAAACTGCTTGTTAGCACTGCATAGCCTCTAACGCAAAACTCGTAATCTAGGTGATAATTATTTCTCAGTATCTTTATTAGAATACAAACAGAAAACACAGGATATTTGTATGCAGTATTAAAAAACAGAAAAAAAATCAGAAAAAACTCCTATAGGCTAAAGTGGCAAGTATTTAGTGTGACTTCCCCTTACACTAGCAGCAGCCTGGCTCTTGTAAACCTAAATGGAATGG
Source organism: Bombina bombina (assembly GCF_027579735.1). Classification (NCBI taxonomy): domain Eukaryota; kingdom Metazoa; phylum Chordata; class Amphibia; order Anura; family Bombinatoridae; genus Bombina; species Bombina bombina. Next base: position 534,429,253 of record NC_069499.1, read on the forward strand.
AACCCTTATTAAAGGGACAGTTCACACAAAAAATGTCTCCCCTTTAAATTGTTCCCAATGATTCATTTTACCTGCTGGAGTGTTTTAAATTGTTTACAAGCAGCTCCTTTACCCCTATTTTGGCATTTGAAGTAGCTGATTTAGCCTGTGGTATCCCAACCTATACTGAAAGTTTCTATACTGGAGTATATTCTATTGAATAGCCTAAGTAAACACAGCCAGCAAAAGAGATTACACTCTCAGTGGGGGGCATGATAGTTAAGTAATAAAATGATAATTTTCCATTGTTCTCTCTATGTATTGAGCTTTAGTTTTCCAGACAAATATAAGATAAGGAAGAAAGTGTGTGTACACAAAGTGATAACATAATGAGATTTGATATTACCTGAAGCTCAACAAATTGTAATAGGCTGTGGTTTAAAAGCACAAAACCAGCTACTTCATACACACATATAAGCATGAAAATGCAATTTCTCAAATATTTTATACTCTGCAGCTGGTATAACAAGTCATTGAAAATACATTCATATAAAAACAATTTTACAGTGTACTGTCCCTTTAATATCATTGCTAACATCTGTATTTGTACTACTATTTTGTGACAAAATGACTGCTGTAAAAAAGGTCTATTACACCAGGTTTGTGCAAGACATGCTTGAGCATTACATACACATGTGATATGAGTTTAATTAATTGAAAGCTTGCTAACAAGACCAACTTTCAATCACATAATTGGATTCAAAATGCCAAAGATCCCAGAATTTGATAGACATAAAATCATACTTTTGCATCAGCAAGGCAACTCTCAAAGGGAAATCAGCAAACTGGATACTCAAGATGTGGTATTCAAATAATTTGAAGAATCAGTAGAGGTCAAGGACAAAAAAAGGACTAGAAGGCCGAGAAAACTTTTAAAATCTGATGAGAAGTTTCTCAGAGTTTCTTCTTTGAGAGACCGGAAGTCCAGCAGGGACCTTGCTAAGAATCTGGCAGCTTCATCGGTATACCAAGCTGACCCTTCTACAGTCTGAAGAATCTTGATCAGGAATGGTCTTTGTGAAAGTGTACCAGCCAAGAAACCACTTTTTCGTAAGATGAACAGGGTGAAAAGGCTAAGACATGCTAAAGCTCACAAAGATTGGAATGAAGATCAGTGGAAAAGAGTAGTATAGAGTGATGAATCCAAGTTTGAAATGTTTGGGTTCAATCATTGACAATATGTAAAAAGAATTGGAAAGAGATGGAAGAATGAGTGTTTGTGTCCTTCAGTGAAACATGGTGGAGGGTCTGTCCTGGTTTAGGGCTGCATTTCTGCCAGTGGTGTTGGCGATATTATCCGAATTGATAGGATCATGAAATGCCATTTCTTCTTGAAAGCGCCTGATTGAGAATGCAGTGAAATCATATTTGGAGAGAAAAACAGCTGATAAAACACTGACAGTCAAGGACTGGCCTCTATAGTCTAGACATGAATATTAATAGAGACAGTATGGGACCACCTGGACAGACAAAGAAATGAAAGACAATCTAAAGAAGAACTCTGGGCAGTGCTAAAAGAAGCCTGGCATAATATACCAGAAGATTATATATTCTCTTTGATGAAAAAGATGTGGACTGTAATTCGTCTGTGTATAAACTTCAGGGCAGTCTGCCCAAAAGAGTTCAAGTTGTGCTTAGTGCCAAAGGAGGCCACACCAAATACTGACTTTTTCCTGAAGAAGCCATTTTGTTTTGAAAATTTTGATTTTTTTTTTTTTTATATTTTGAATTGGAAGTTGATCATCAAAAGGAAAAGCTTCCCTGATAAAACGTTTCTACTGAACGCATGTTATGTTACATTTTAATACTGATTCTAAAAACTTTTCATTGAAATCTGAGACTAAACATTGAAAAATGAATACTCAAATATTCAAATGTTAGATTCAATAAACTATATATTATACGTTTTTGGGTTTTTATATAATGTTTGTCAGACAACAGATATTAAATAATTTGATATTTTTAAAGGGACATAGAGCCACAAAACATATTTCTTTAAAGATTCAGATAAAACATGCAATGTTAAAAAACTTTCCAATGTACTTCTATTATCTAATTGTCTTTGTTCTCTTGGTATACTTGGTTGAAAAGTTTAACTAGGTTGGTTGAGGAGCAGTAATGCAATACTGGGAGCTAGCTTCTGATTGGTCGCTGCATATATAAGCCTCCTGTGCTTGGCTAACCTGATGTGTTCAGTTTGCTCCCAGTAGTCCATTTCTGCTCCTTCAACATAGGAAACCAAGAGAATAAAGCAAATTGTATAATAAAAGTAAATTGGAAAGTTGTTTGAATAATAAAGTCTCGCTTGGGAACTCAAAAACGACCAGAGATTGGCGTGGGATTTGCGACTGCCACTACTGCTTGGCTCACCAAATTTATCTATGTGTTTAACCATGGTAAAGTTCCACAATTATAGTGCGAAAATTATGTGATGTAACAAAATAAAGTATGTAATGTTTGCAGTACAGTGTATTTTTAACACTATAAGGCCCATTTATCAAGCTCTGTATGGAGCTTGTGGGCCCATGTTTCTGGCGAGTCTTCAGACTCACCAGAAACAGCAGTTATGAAGCAGCGGTCTAAAGATCTATATCCCTGTCCGAATGCTCAGAGCAGGCGAACAGGAATCGCCACAATTCAACCCAATCGAGTACGATCGGGTTGATAGACACCTCCCCGCTAGAGGCCCATTGGCCCCTATTCTACAGGGGGCGGTGTTGCACCAGCAGCTCGTGTGAACTGCTGGTGCAATGCTGAATACGGAGAGCGTATTGCTCTATGCATTCAGCGAGGTCTTGCGGACCTGATCCGCACTGTCGGATCAGGTCCGCAAGACCTTTGATATATAGGCCTCACAGACTCATCTATTTTAGGTTTAGGGGTTAATAACTTTAATATAGTGGCAGCGACATTGGGGGCGGCAGATTAGTGGTTAATAAGTGTAGGTAGGTGGCGGCGAAATTGGGGGGCGGCAGATTAGGTGGCGTAGGTGGCGGCGAAATTGGGGGGCGGCAGATTAGGAGTTAATAAATATAATGTAGGTGTCGGTGATCTTCGGGGCAGCAGATTAGGGGTTAATACATATAATGTAGGTGGCGGCTTTGTCCGGAGCGGCAGATTAGGGTTTAATAATATAATGTAGGTGTCGACGATGTCGGGGGCGGCAGATTAGGGTTAATAATTGTAAGATTAGGGGTGTTTAGACTCGGGGTTCATGTTAGGGTGTTAGGTGTAGACATACATTTTATTTCCACATAGGAATCAATGGGGCTGCGTTAGGGAGCTTTACGCTGCTTTTTGGCAGGTGTTAGACTTTTTTTCAGCTGGCTCTCCTCGTTGATTCCTATGGGGAAATCGCGCACGAGCACGTTACACCAGCTCACCGCTGACTTAAGTAGCTCTGGTATTGGAGTGCGGTAATGATGGGTTTCTGAAAACTCATAATACCAGCGCTGCCGGTAAGTGAGCAGTGAGAGAAAACTGCTTGTTAGCACTGCATAGCCTCTAACGCAAAACTCGTAATCTAGGTGATAATTATTTCTCAGTATCTTTATTAGAATACAAACAGAAAACACAGGATATTTGTATGCAGTATTAAAAAACAGAAAAAAAATCAGAAAAAACTCCTATAGGCTAAAGTGGCAAGTATTTAGTGTGACTTCCCCTTACACTAGCAGCAGCCTGGCTCTTGTAAACCTAAATGGAATGGAACCCTTATTAAAGGGACAGTTCACACAAAAAATGTCTCCCCTTTAAATTGTTCCCAATGATTCATTTTACCTGCTGGAGTGTTTTAAATTGTTTACAAGCAGCTCCTTTACCCCTATTTTGGCATTTGAAGTAGCTGATTTAGCCTGTGGTATCCCAACCTATACTGAAAGTTTCTATACTGGAGTATATTCTATTGAATAGCCTAAGTAAACACAGCCAGCAAAAGAGATTACACTCTCAGTGGGGGGCATGATAGTTAAGTAATAAAATGATAATTTTCCATTGTTCTCTCTATGTATTGAGCTTTAGTTTTCCAGACAAATATAAGATAAGGAAGAAAGTGTGTGTACACAAAGTGATAACATAATGAGATTTGATATTACCTGAAGCTCAACAAATTGTAATAGGCTGTGGTTTAAAAGCACAAAACCAGCTACTTCATACACACATATAAGCATGAAAATGCAATTTCTCAAATATTTTATACTCTGCAGCTGGTATAACAAGTCATTGAAAATACATTCATATAAAAACAATTTTACAGTGTACTGTCCCTTTAATATCATTGCTAACATCTGTATTTGTACTACTATTTTGTGACAAAATGACTGCTGTAAAAAAGGTCTATTACACCAGGTTTGTGCAAGACATGCTTGAGCATTACATACACATGTGATATGAGTTTAATTAATTGAAAGCTTGCTAACAAGACCAACTTTCAATCACATAATTGGATTCAAAATGCCAAAGATCCCAGAATTTGATAGACATAAAATCATACTTTTGCATCAGCAAGGCAACTCTCAAAGGGAAATCAGCAAACTGGATACTCAAGATGTGGTATTCAAATAATTTGAAGAATCAGTAGAGGTCAAGGACAAAAAAAGGACTAGAAGGCCGAGAAAACTTTTAAAATCTGATGAGAAGTTTCTCAGAGTTTCTTCTTTGAGAGACCGGAAGTCCAGCAGGGACCTTGCTAAGAATCTGGCAGCTTCATCGGTATACCAAGCTGACCCTTCTACAGTCTGAAGAATCTTGATCAGGAATGGTCTTTGTGAAAGTGTACCAGCCAAGAAACCACTTTTTCGTAAGATGAACAGGGTGAAAAGGCTAAGACATGCTAAAGCTCACAAAGATTGGAATGAAGATCAGTGGAAAAGAGTAGTATAGAGTGATGAATCCAAGTTTGAAATGTTTGGGTTCAATCATTGACAATATGTAAAAAGAATTGGAAAGAGATGGAAGAATGAGTGTTTGTGTCCTTCAGTGAAACATGGTGGAGGGTCTGTCCTGGTTTAGGGCTGCATTTCTGCCAGTGGTGTTGGCGATATTATCCGAATTGATAGGATCATGAAATGCCATTTCTTCTTGAAAGCGCCTGATTGAGAATGCAGTGAAATCATATTTGGAGAGAAAAACAGCTGATAAAACACTGACAGTCAAGGACTGGCCTCTATAGTCTAGACATGAATATTAATAGAGACAGTATGGGACCACCTGGACAGACAAAGAAATGAAAGACAATCTAAAGAAGAACTCTGGGCAGTGCTAAAAGAAGCCTGGCATAATATACCAGAAGATTATATATTCTCTTTGATGAAAAAGATGTGGACTGTAATTCGTCTGTGTATAAACTTCAGGGCAGTCTGCCCAAAAGAGTTCAAGTTGTGCTTAGTGCCAAAGGAGGCCACACCAAATACTGACTTTTTCCTGAAGAAGCCATTTTGTTTTGAAATTTTTTTTTTTTTTTTTTTTTTTTTATATTTTGAATTGGAAGTTGATCATCAAAAGGAAAAGCTTCCCTGATAAAACGTTTCTACTGAACGCATGTTATGTTACATTTTAATACTGATTCTAAAAACTTTTCATTGAAATCTGAGACTAAACATTGAAAAATGAATACTCAAATATTCAAATGTTAGATTCAATAAACTATATGTTATACGTTTTTGGGTTTTTATATAATGTTTGTCAGACAACAGATATTAAATAATTTGATATTTTTAAAGGGACATAGAGCCACAAAACATATTTCTTTAAAGATTCAGATAAAACATGCAATGTTAAAAAACTTTCCAATGTACTTCTATTATCTAATTGTCTTTGTTCTCTTGGTATACTTGGTTGAAAAGTTTAACTAGGTTGGTTGAGGAGCAGTAATGCAATACTGGGAGCTAGCTTCTGATTGGTCGCTACATATATAAGCCTCCTGTGCTTGGCTTACCTGATGTGTTCAGTTTGCTCCCAGTAGTCCATTTCTGCTCCTTCAACATAGGAAACCAAGAGAATAAAGCAAATTGTATAATAAAAGTAAATTGGAAAGTTGTTTGAATAATAAAGTTTCGCTTGGGAACTCAAAAACGACCAGAGATTGGCGTGGGATTTGCGACTGCCACTACTGCTTGGCTCACCAAATTTATCTATGTGTTTAACCATGGTAAAGTTCCACAATTATAGTGCGAAAATTATGTGATGTAACAAAATAAAGTATGTAATGTTTGCAGTACAGTGTATTTTTAACACTATAAGGCCCATTTATCAAGCTCTGTATGGAGCTTGTGGGCCCGTGTTTCTGGCGAGTCTTCAGACTCACCAGAAACAGCAGTTATGAAGCAGCAGTCTAAAGATCTATATCCCTGTCCGAATGCTCAGAGCAGGCGAACAGGAATCGCCACAATTCAACCCAATCGAGTACGATCGGGTTGATAGACACCTCCCCGCTAGAGGCCCATTGGCCCCTATTCTGCAGGGGGCGGCGTTGCACCAGCAGCTCGTGTGAACTGCTGGTGCAATGCTGAATACAGAGAGCGTATTGCTCTATGCATTCAGCGAGGTCTTGCGGACCTGATCCGCACTGTCGGATCAGGTCCACAAGACCTTTGATATATAGGCCTCACAGACTCATCTATTTTATGCAGTTATGTAAAACAAGTTTGAAGAATTATATTTTTCATGCCAAACATTCAACCTAAAGGAATAGTTTCAGAAATTCGCTAAAGGGGTCTTAAAATCATCATGTTGTAATAGAAAAACAGTAAGCAGTGACTTATACTTAATAGAAATCATTGCAATATGTATTATTCATAAGTTTTCTTTAACTTCATTTATGCAGTATTCATTTCTTCTTGTCACAATCACACAAGGGGAGGCCTAGCTGGAGTCTCTACAGGAAGGCATATGTAGCTTGATGGCATACATCTGCTGGAGTAAAATAACCTGGTTTACTATTAAGTGAAAGCTAGAGAGAAAGAAAGTCAGGTTCTGCCCATGCTCAGAATAGGCAGAATGCAACATGTTCTCAGCATGTTTGCTTCTTTATTAGCTGTAGACAGGGCTACACTGAGAACTTATAAGTGCGCATTTTGCAAGAAAACAAGTTTGCGGTTTTGTAACACAATCTGTTTCTTGATGTGTTAACTTTCATTTAACATATATATGTTACGGTATAGCCCGGATATCAAGGGTTAATACCAGATGAAAGATGCCTTTAATACGGGAATAGCAACACACAAACCCAGTTAATACCCCGACGGGGAAAATACACAAAATCTTTCTCTCCTAAAACAGGCAAAAGAATAATCCAAAGTAGCAATTCCCCCCAAACATGAGACCAAGCTCCATCTTCTTAAATACACATTTTTACACTTTAGTACCACCCATAGGGTTTTGTAAAACAACCAATAAACACATACAATATTCTCAGACACTCCCACACAAAATCCTCCCCTCTGCCTGTGATACAATTACCTTACACAATGGTTGATGCAATTACCTTACACAATGGTTGATGCAGTTACCTTACAGAATGGTTGATGCAATTACCTTACACAATGGTTGATGCAGTTACCTTACACAATGGTTGATGCAATTACCTTACACAATGGTTGATGCAGTTACCTTACACAATGGTTGATACAATTACCTTACACAATGGTTGATGTAATTATCACAGGCAGAGAAATACAGTTCAATTGCCATGGAGCCAAAGTCTTTTGTTATACAAATGGGCTACATGGCATAGCTATCTGGGGTACCACTGTTCGTTTCAACATGGAGCCATAGTCTAAAGGCAGCCGCGAGCAACCAGGCTCCTCCAATGCACAGTGGCGAGATTGGTCTCGTCACAATATATATATATATATATATATATATATATATAAATGAGAAAGAAGTCACCAGCGCTAGATCTAGGATATTAGTTGTATGAAAGGAAATAACTCCTAATATGTATATCAGGCGAATAGATATATGTCTATTAACAGTCTTATGAAGGTGGTAAAGGATAATTTGCAAATAACTTCTTTCCAAATCAGACAATGTGATTGTCTGGATTTGTTTCCACATTTTGTTTCTCATAGTTGAGGTATAACTATGATGAAAATTACAGGCCTCTCTGATCTTCTTAAGTGGGAGAACTTGCACAATTGGTGGCTGACTAAATACTTTTTTGCCCTACTGTATATATATATATATATATATATATATATATATATATATATAGTAACAAGAAAGAGTGCACTCACAAGTCCTGGTGAGTGCACTTTTTCTTGTTACTGTGCATACTTTCTGTTGCACCCCGGGCATATTGACTTCTGGATTCTGGAGTGCTTGTCTGTTTGAATATATATATATATATATATATATATATATATATATATATATATATATATATATATATATATATATATCTTGTATGTATTTATTTTATTAATAAAAAAACACTGTTTTAAGCCCTTGTCTGATTTTATTTACATTTGATAAACAACTGTGTGGGAAAACAACTTAAATGAAATAAGCAAAACAGAAGCTTGCAACTTACCATCTACAGTTCTTGAACAGATTAGCTGGGTGTAACCTAAGTAACACAGTGAGAAGATTAAAGTTAAGATTTGTAGATCCTCCCTTTTAGTTAATTATACAGTAGATAAAGGCTTTACAGCACGAAGCAAAAAGCACAGCACCCATACATTTTGTTACAATCTATAATTCAGTTGCAGGAAAAATACTTTGTACTGTTTCCCATATACATTTAAAAAATATTTTTTAAAGAGCATTAACCCCTTAAAGGGACACTCAATCAAAAGTTTAATTATTCAGATAGAGCATGCCATTTAAACAACTTTCCAATTTACTTCTATTAACTAAATGTGCACAGTCTTTTTATAATTAAACTTTTTGAGTCACCAGCTCCTACTGAGCATGTGCAAGAATAAGTGTGTATGCATTTGTGAATGGCTAATAGCTGTCACATGGTACGTGTATGCATTTGGGATTGGCTGATGGCTGTCACTTGGTACAGGAGGAGTGGAAAGACACATAACTTTAAAAATTGTCAGAAAAAAAATCTACTACTCATTTGAAGTTCAGACTAAGGGACCTATTTATCAAGCCGTCAACCGCAAATACGCTGGAATTCCGCAGCATATTTGTGGCGAGCCTGATTCGCCTTATTTATCAAAGGCTACAGACCGGCAAAAGTAGAATTTTGTGACGTAACATGCGATCCGCCGGTCAAAGTCCGATGCAGATCGATGCTTACGTCATTACAGATGTTCTGAATGCAAATTCAGCACTATCTGACTACTTTTGCTACTTATCAAATTTCTACCAGGTACTCTTGGCACTATTCTGACCCAGCATACCTGGTTTTCAATCCGCCGCCCTGGAGGAGGCGGATGCCATAGGAATCAATGGGAGTCTGAAAGCAGCGAAGGCTCATGTTCGCTGCTGCCTGATATCCCATTGATTCCTATGGGAGAATAAAGTTACGTTTACACCTAACACCCTAACATAACCCCCGAGTCTTAACACCCCTAATCTGCTGCCCCCTACACCGCAGCCACCTACATTATACTTATTAACCCCTAATCTGCTGCCCCTACACCGCCGCCACCTACATTATACTTATTAACCCCTAATCTGCCCCCCCTACACCGCCACCACCTACATTATGTTATTAACCCCTAATCTGCCGTCCCCAACTTCGCCGCCACTATATTATATTTATTAACCCCTAAACCTAAGTCTAACCCTAACACCCCCTAACTTAAATCTAATTTAAATAAATATAAATAAAATTACTATCATTAACTACATTATTCCTATGTAAAACTAAATACTTACCTATAAAATAAACCCTAAGATAGCTACAATATAACTAATAGTTACATTGTATCTAGCTTAGGGTTTATTTTTATTTTACAGGCAAGTTTGTATTTATTTTAACTAGGTAGAATAGTTATTAAATAGTTATTAACTATTTAATAACTACCTAGCTGAAATAAAGACAAAAGTACCTGTAAAGTAAAACCTAACCTAAGTTAAAATAACACCTAACACTACACTACAATTAAATACAATTAAATAAATTACATGCAATTAACTAAATTATATACAACTATCTAAAGTACAAAACAAACAAACACTAAATTACAGAAAATAATAAACAAATTACAGAAATTTAAACTAATTACACCTAATCTAATAGCCCTATCAAAATAAAAAGCCCCCCCCCCCCAAATAAAAAAAACCCTAGCCTAAACTAAACTACCAATAGCCCTTAAAAGGATCTACAAAACAGAAAAGAGACAGATGCGCCACATGGCCCCATATTGTTTGTTCAACACAGTGAATATGGTCTAGTTGTGTCAGTGCAAACTCACAATTTAGGGAGCACTCCAGTTAGTGCAATAGAAGCAGTCTGGGATCAATCACAGTCACCCAGCAGACCGACCTCTTGGATAGGAAGGATTAATCTGTGGTGGAGATACAAAGAGAAACAAAGGTGCCTATATGGCCTAGTACAGTTTGGACCCAAGAAGTAGTACTGTGTATAGTTGGTAATATACTTACAATTGGTAAAGCATCTTCAGTGATGCTAATCAGGCAGGATGGGATCAATACAGTCACCCAACAGACTATGACAGGGTTCCCACAGGAGGCAATCAGCAGAAGTCCAAAAAAAGGCCAAAATTGGTCCAAATAATGCACAAGAGCAAGTGTTTTATAAAAAAGTAATAATGTTTAATATTTAAAACAAGTAAAAACAAGCGACGCGTTTCTCAGCACACAAGCTGTTTCATCAGGCTTACAACATGTAACTAAAACACTTGCTATTTATAACCAACACATGTATCAGCTTAATTGGACACACCTGTTAGGGGGGTGGCAGAAGGCAACTCCCTTTGAATACATCCTATCAACATTTACTATAGTGGATGACATATGTAATTCACATTAAAGGGCATAACAATATAATAAATTGGTATTTACTTACAGTATAAGTATATTTATTTCCCCATCTTTATATTCACATATGTATTCATCAAACCTATTCATCCTGTTGGGCACCACCGAACAGTAAAGTAGTATGCGTAATATAATTATATAAATTCTCTCTATTGAAAGTTAAAGATTGGATTGACAGTATATATTTGCAGATTTAAAGATTCGTTGACTTACGTGAAATTAGTGTTATTATATCGAGTGTCAATGGAGAGTAGATCTTCATGTTTGTATTTCCTACGGCGTTCTCTAATTGTAACTGCGCATTGCCTCCTGTGGGAACCCTGTCATAGTCTGTTGGGTGACTGTATTGATCCCATCCTGCCTGATTAGCATCACTGAAGATGCTTTAACAATTGTGAGTATATTACCAACTATACACAGTACTACATCTTGGGTCCAAACTGTACTAGGCCATATAGGCACCTTTGTGTCTCTTTGTATCTCCACCACAGATTAATCCTTCCTATCCAAGAGGTCGGTCTGCTGGGTGACTGTGATTGATCCCAGACTGCTTCTATTGCACTAACTGGAGTGCTCCCTAAATTGTGAGTTTGCACTGACACAACTAGACCATATTCACTGTGTTGAACAAACAATATTGGGCCATGTGGCGCATCTGTCTCTTTTCTGTTTTGTAGATCATCTCTATGGGATCCTGGCCGGGTTCTCTACAGATTGCTGCCTAAGATTACCCTCAATTCACTCCTCAGAGACTCTTTATTTGTATGATTGGAATTATTGGAGTACCACTAACTGTCTATGCACTGTTTGTGATATATTTTTTAATTTATGATTTATAATTTCTGTTTAACAGATCTGATATTTATTTTAACACCATACTAGGTTTGATACACTTGTATTTTCTTAGGGCGCCCCCTATCTTATAGGAGCCCTTAAAAGGGCCTTTTGTGGGGCATTACCTCAAAGTAATCAGCTTTTTTACCTGAAAAAAAAAAATACAAACAACACCCCCAACAGTAAAACCCACCACCCACACAACCAACCCCCCCCTCCCCCAAAAAAAACTAACTAAAAAAAACCTAAGCTCCCCATTGCCCTGAAAAGGGCATATGGATGGGCATTGCCCTTAAAAGGGCAGTTAGCTCTTTTGCAGCCCAAAGCCCTAACCTAAAAATAAAACCCACCCAATACACCCTTAAAAAAACCTAACACTAACCCCCTGAAGATCAACTTACAGGGAGACATCTTCATCCAAGCCGGGCAGAAGTGGTCCTCCAGAAGGGCAGAAGTCTTCATCCAAGCCGGGCAGAAGTGGTCCTCCAGACGGCAGAAGTCTTCATCCAGACGGCATCTTCTATCTTCATCAATCCGGCGCAGAGTGGGTCCATCTTCAAGACATCCGACGCAGAGAATCCTCTTTGGCCGACGACTACCCGACGAATGTAGGTTCCTTTAAGTGACGTCATCCAAGATGGCGTCTCTTAGATTCTGATTGGTTGATAGAATTCTATCAACCAATCGGAATTAAGGTAGAAAAAATCCTATTGGCTGATTGGAACAGCCAATAGAATGCGAGCTCAATACTATTGGCTGTTCCAATCAATTTTTGGCACAAGTTGGATTGCTCGGCTATTTGTTAAGAGGTGGAAACGTCACCTCTCAGCAAAATAGCGTTCTGCCCCTGTCTGAGCAGCTCAGTGTGGCGAACGCTTCAAACGAATAAAGGAACATTTAGCATGAAGTATTTTATACTTCATGACTGAAAATCCCCTTTCACAAATGCTAGGATTTACCATCCCTTTAATGTTACACACGGTACCCTCTTATTACACTATTTCTGAATACCCTATGAGTGAGGTATTACAGAAATAGAACAATGGAGGCCATCTCAGGCTTCTGATTGCATGTACAGGTTGTCACAGTGATTATATGCTTTAAAAACAACCAAGACACCAGCATGCTGCAATGCATGCTGGTATTATGCTCAGTGGTCAATCACTGGATTCCCCAGGAGTGAGGCAGTTCAGTGGTGCTCAAAAAGTGTCACCTGGCTTGTTCTGGCCCCTTCCCTTCTGTCCCAGTGAATACACAGAGTAAAAAAGTTTACATTTATTTTGAATAAAGTCATTTTATATTTTTTAATCAATTTTATTTTCATACATTTTTTATAATTTTATTTTAATAAAGTGTTTCTGTGATTGTGTGTGTGTTTTGTGCCCGAACATTTTATTTTCTGATATACACTCACCGGCCACTTTATTAGGTACACCTTGCTAGTACCGGGTTGAACCTCCTTTAGCCTTCAGAACTGCCTTAATTCTTTGTGACATAGATTCAACAAGGTGTTGGAAACATTCCTCAGAGATTTTGGTCCATATTGACATGATAGCATCACGCAGTTGCTGCAGATTTGTCGGCTGCACATCCATGATGCGGATCTCCCTTTCCACCACATCCCAAAGGTGCTCGAGTCTATTGGATTGAGATCTGCTGTGGAGGCCATTGGAGTACAGTGAACTCATTGTCATGTTCAAGAAACCACTTTGAGATGATTTGAGCTTTGTGACCTGGTGAATTATCCTGCTGGAAGTAGCCATCAGAAGATGGATAAACTGTAGTCATAGGGATGGACATGGTCAGCAACAATACTTAGGTAGGCAGTGGCATTTAAACAATGCTCAATTGGTACTAAGGGGCCCAAAGTGTGCAAAGAAAATATCCCCCACACCATTACACCACCACCACCAGCCTGAACCGTTGATAGAAGGTAGGTTGGATCCATGCTTTCTTATTGTTTACGCCAAATTCTGACCATACCATCTGAATTTTGCAGCTGAAATTGAGAATCATTAGACCAGACAATGTTTTTTCCAATCTTCTATTGTCTAATTTTGGTGAGCCTTTGCGAATTGTAGCCTCAGTTTCCTGTTCTTAGCTGACAGGAGTGGCACCCGGTGTGGTCTTCTGTGGCTGTAGCCCATCTGCTTCAAGGTTTAACGTGTTGTGCGTTCAGAGATGGTATTATGCATATCTTGGTTGTAATGAGTGGTTATTTGAGTTACTATTGCCTTTCTATCATCTCAAACCAGTCTCCCCATTCTCCTCTGACATCAACAAGGCATTTTCGTCTACACAACTGTCGCTCACTGGATATTTACTCTTTTTCAGACTATTCTCTGTAACCCTAGAGATGGTTGGGCGTGAAAATCCCAGTAGATCAGCAGTTGTTGAAATACTCAGACCAGCCTGTCTGGCACCAACAACCATACCATGTTCAAAGTCACTTAAATCCCCTTTCTTCCCTATTCTGATGCTCGGTTTGAACTTCAGTAAATCGTCTTCACCACGTCTAGATGCCTAAATGCATTGAGTTGCTGTCATGTGATTGGTTGATTAGCAATTTGTGTTACTAAGCAATTGAACAGGTGTATCTAATAAAGTGGCTGGTGAGTGTATATCACACCTTTGGGAGTAGGATTTCTTCTGCACCTTCTTGTTTACATAGCTTTGCAAAGTAGTGATTTCAAGAGACAAAATTAGCTATTTCAAATGACAAAAAAGTTTAAAGGAGATATTTTAAACAGTTTTATACACTCCAGCCCCTAAAATGGATAATTTGGCACATGATAAAGGGGAGGGAAAAACATCACAGTGCACAGTCCCTTTAATTTTAGTTTTCTCAAAAAATACCAAATCACGGCAACCTTGCCAGATTTTTAATGGCAGGTCTGAAACACGTGTTTTTCTTGGACTGGAGATAGAGCTTTTTTTTATTCATCTGTAGAATGCAAGAAAACTTTAGGCACACTCAAGGAACTCCTTGTTCAGCCCAATCACCAACACTAAGTGATTTAGACTAGCAAATGCTTGGCATTCAAATAATTCAAAATATGAAGTATAAAGTGAATAACATCTCCTTACACTGAAATGTAAATGTGTATTTAATATATGTTTTATTAAATATAAAAAATAATTGTAAACTTAATAAAAATTACTTGCCTTGATAGACAAAAATGTAGTATATGATCGCAAAGTGAGCTGAAGAGTTTACATTACACATTTTAATTTATGAAAACTGCAATGGACCTCACAGCAACAAAGATTCTTGCACTAGCAGCTCTGATTTTAAATTATTTTTAATGAATTCCCCTCTTGCATACCCTTGTGGCAATAAACAAACAGGAGAATAAACTCTGTAAGAATAATGTCTTGGGGCATAGTGTGCAAAAATAAAAGGGACATGAAACAGTTTGGCCAAATTATAAGTGGAGAGCTAAATATCGATATTAGCGATATTAGTGCTCCACTTTGTAATACCAGTGCATGATAATGTGCACTGGCATTACAAGTTAATCGCAAGGTGAACGTGAGCTCTCGTTCGCATTGCTAGGAAGCATTGCGCTCACAAGAGCGCGCTTCCATAGACTCCCATGAGAGCCTTGTTCTGATGCTGAGCCTCGCGCAGCGCAGGGGGGAAAGTAGCGCAGCGATGGGCAGCATTTTGAAATATATATGTATATAGACATATATATTTATGTGTTAATATGTGTATATATACACTTAAATATATATGTATATAATCATATATTATATTTAAGTTTGCTGCCTATCGCTGCGATACTTACCCCCCTTCGCTGAGCGAGGTTCTGATGCCGTCATCAGAACGAGGCACACATAGGAGCATATGGAAGCACGCTCTCGTGAGCGTAAGCTTCCTAGCAATCCGAATGCGAGCTTGCGTTTGCATTGCACTTAACTTGTAATACCAGCGCGCACTTGTAATCTAGCCCTCTATGCCACATAGTAATTTTGCTGTTATATGTGGAATGCATAGCACTGGTTAAATCTCTTATTTTTACATTGAGAAGCTGTATCAACTGCTGCATAGACTGTGGCATTAGAACTCTCCCATGCTGACACTCTAACGGCTAGATTTAGAGTTCTGCGGTGCGTTAGCTACGCATGCTTTTTTTCCCCCGCACCTTTTAAATACCGCTGGTATTTAGAGTTCACAGAATGGCTGCGTTTTCAGTGCGTTAGGCTCCAAAAAGGGAGCGTAGAGCATAATTTAACGCCACTGCAACTCTAAATTCCAGCGTTGCTTACGGACGCGGCCAGCTTCAAAAACGTGCTTGTGCACGATTCCCCCATAGAAAACAATGGGGCCATTTGAGCTGAAAAAAAACACCTGCAAAAAAGCAGTGTTCAGTTCCTAACGCAGCCCCATTGTTTGCTATGGGGAAACACTTCCTACGTCTGCACCTAACACTCTAACATGTACCCCGAGTCTAAACACCCCTAACCTTACACTTATTAACCCCTATTCTGCCGCCCCCGCTATCGCTGACACCTGCATATTTTTTTAACCCCTAATCTGCCGCTCCGTAAACCGCTGCTACCTACATTATCCCTATGTACCCCTAATCTGCTGCCCCTAACACCGCCGACCCCTATATTATATTTATTAACCCCTAATCTGCCCCCCACAACGTCGCCTCCACCTACCTACAATAATTAACCCCTAATCTGTCGACCAAACCGCACCTCTACTATAATAAAGTTATTAACCCCTAATCCGCCTCACTCCCGCCTCAATAACCCTATAATAAATAGTATTAACCCCTAATCTGCCCTCCCTAACATCGCCGACACCTAATTTCAAACATTAACCAATAATCTGCCGACCGTAGCTCACCGCTATTCTAATACATTTTTTAACCCCTAAAGCTGTCTAACCCTAACACCCCCCCTAAATTAAATATAATTTAAATCTAACAAAATAAATTAACTATTATTAAATAACTTATTCCTATTTAAAGCTAAATACTTACCTGTAAAATAAACCCTAATAGAGCTACAATATAAATTATAATTATATTGTAGCTATTTTAGGATTAATATTTATTTTACAGGCAACTTTGTAATTATATTAACCAGGTACAATAGCTATTAAATAGTTAATAACTATTTAATAGTTACCTAGTTAAAATAATTACAAAATTACCTGGAAAATAAATCCTAACCTAAGTTACAATTAAACCTAACACTACACTATAAATAAATTAATTAAATAAACTACCTACAATTATCTACAATTAAACCTAACACTACACTATCAATAAATTAATTAAATACAATACCTGCAAATAACTACAATTAAATAAACTAACTAAAGTACAAAAAATAAAAAAGAACTAAGTTACAAAAAATAAAAAAATATTTACAAACATTAGAAAAATATTACAATTTTAAACTAATTACACCTACTCTAAGCCCCCTAATAAAATAACAAAGACCCCCAAAATAAAAAAATGCCCTACCCTATTCTAAATTAAAAAAGTTCTTTCAAAGCTCTTTTACCTTACCAGCCCTGAAAAGGGCCCTTTGCGGGGCATGCCCCAAAGAATTCAGCTCTTTTGCCTGTAAAAAAAAACATACAATACGCCCCCCAACATTACAACCCACCACCCACATACCCCTATACCCCTAAACTAACCCAAACCCCCCTTAAATAAACCTAACACTAAGCCCCTGAAGATCTCCCTACCTTGTCTTCACCTCACCGGGTTCACCGATCGGTCCAGAAGAGGGTCCGAAGTCTTGATCCAAGCGACGGCTGAAGAACTCCATCATCGAGCTGAAGTCGGAAGTCCATCATCGGGATGAAGTCTTCTATCAAGCCGCATCTTCAATCTTCTTTCTTCCGGAGCGGAGCGGAGCCATCTTCTTCCCAGCCGACGCGGATCCAACCTCTTCAAGCGACGCCTACTCGCCGAATGACGGTTCCTTTAAATGACATCATCCAAGATGGCGTCCCTCGAATTCCGATTGGCTGATAGGATTCTATCAGCCAATCAGAATTAAGGTAGGAAAATTCTGATTGGCTGATGGAATCAGCCAATCAGATTGAGCTCGCATTCTATTGGCTGATCGGAACAGCCAATAGAATGCAAGCTCAATCTGATTGGCTGATTGGATCCTATCAGCCAATCGGAATTCGAGGGACGCCATCTTGGATGACGTCATTTAAAGGAACCGTCATTCGGCGAGTAGGCGTCGCTTGAAGAGGTTGGATCCGCGTCGGCTGGGAAGAAGATGGCTCCGCTCCGCTCTGGAAGAAAGAAGATTGAAGATGCGGCTTGATAGAAGACTTCATCCCGATGATGGACTTCCGACTTCAGCCCAATGATGGAGTTCTTCAGCCGCCGCTTGGATCAAGACTTCGGACCCTCTTCTGGACCGATCGGTGAACCCGGTGAGGTGAAGACAAGGTAGGGAGATCTTCAGGGGCTTAGTGTTAGGTTTATTTAAGGGGGGTTTGGGTTAGATTAGGGGTATGTGGGTGGTGGGTTGTAATGTTGGGGGGGGTATTGTATGTTTTTTTTTTTACAGGCAAAAGAGCTGAATTCTTTGGGGCATGCCCCGCAAAGGGCCCTTTTCAGGGCTGGTAAGGTAAAAGAGCTTTGAACTTTTTTAATTTAGAATAGGGTAGGGCATTTTTTTATTTTGGGGGGCTTTGTTATTTTATTAGGGGGCTTAGATTAGGTGTAATTAGTTTAAAATTGTTGTAATATTTTTATTATGTTTGTAATTAATTTTATTCTTTTTTGTAACAGTTCTTTTTTATTTTTTGTACTTTAGTTAGTTTATTTAATTGTATTTATTTGTAGGTATTGTATTTAATTAATTTATTGATAGTGTAGTGTTAGGTTTAATTGTAGATAATTGTAGGTATTTTATTTAATTAATTTATTGATAGTGTAGTGTTAGGTTTAATTGTAGATAATTGTAGGTATTGTATTTAATTAATTTATTGATAGTGTAGTGTTAGGTTTAATTGTAACTTAGGTTAGGATTTATTTGACAGGTAATTTTGTAATTATTTTAACTAGGTAGCTATTAAATAGTTATTGACTATTTAATAGCTATTGTACCTGGTTAAAATAAATACAAAGTTGCAGGTAAAATAAATATTAATCCTAAAATAGCTACAATATAATTATAATTTATATTGTAGATATATTAGGGTTTATTTTACAGGTAAGTATTTAGCTTTAAATAGGAATAATTTATTTAATAAGAGTTAATTTATTTAGTTAGATTTAAATTATATTTAACTTAGGGGGGTGTTAGGGTTAGGGTTAGAATTAGCTTTAGGGGTTAAAAAATTTATTAGAATAGCGGTGAGCTCCGGTCGGCAGATTAGGGGTTAATGTTTGAAGTTAGGTGTCGGCGATGTTAGGGAGGGCAGATTAGGGGTTAATACTATTTATTATAGGGTTATTGAGGCAGGAGTGAGGCGGATTAGGGGTTAATAACTTTATTATAGTAGCGGTGCGGTCAGCTCGGCAGATTAGGGGTTAATAAGTGTAGTTAGGTGGCGGCGACGTTGGGGGGGGCAGATTAGGGGTTAATAAATATAATATAGGGGTCGGCGGTATTAGGGGCAGCAGATTAGGGGTACATAGGGATAATTTAGCTGGCGGCGTTGTACGGAGCGGCAGATTAGGGGTTAAAAAATTTAATATAGTGGCGGCGATGTGGGGGGGCCTCGGTTTACGGGTACATAGGTAGTTTATGGGTGTTAGTGTACTTTAGAGCACAGTAGTTAAGAGCTTTATAAACCGGCGTTAGCCCAGAAAGCTCTTAACTCCTGTTTTTTTTCTGCGGCTGGAGTTTTGTCGTTAGATTTCTAACGCTCACTTCAGCCACGACTCTAAATACTGGCGTTAGAAAGATCCCATTGAAATGATAGGATACGCAATTGACGTAAGGGGATCTGCGGTATGGAAAAGTCGCGGCTGCAAAGTGAGCGTTAGACCTTTTCCTGACTGACTCCAAATATCAGAGGGCGGTAAAAACCAGCGTTAGGAGCCTCTAACGCTGGTTTTCACGGCTACCGCCCAACTCTAAATCTAGCCGTAAGTTTGGGTTCTTGCTGCAGATAGGGCTGCAATATTTTGAGTGTCAGCATGGGACACACTCAATATTATGGAGCAGGAAGTCATTTTCTCATTGGTTGTACCACAAACTGAAGAAAAGTTGAAATAATGCAGATAGCTGACGGGAAGCCGGAGAGGTCTTGAACAAGAAATGTTACAAAGTAAAACTGAAAGATTAAAGGGAATGTAAAGTTAAAACTAAACTTTCATGATTCTGATTTCATGATTGCAGTTTTAATCAACTTTCCAGTTGACTTCTTTCATCTAATTAGCTTCATTCTCTTTATATCCTTTGATGAAAAGTATACCTAGGTGGGTTTAGGAGTAACAATGCACTACTGGGAGCTAGCTGCTGGGGGCTAGCCATATATGCCTTTTGTCTCCAAAACTCACTGGCATGAAAAGAAATCATCAGCTTATTTTATTGAGCAGTGTATCATAGAATGTATATAGGCGAACTATATATAATAATGGCAGTAAAAATCTGAAAATCTGAATGTTAAAAAAACTGCAGTTATAGTACATACGTAGAAAAGTCTTTCAAAGGAGGTGGTATTTGTAAATAGTAGTTTCGTTTTTTTTCTTCTTCTACTTTTTTCAGTCTTCTACTGAGCATGGGCAAGAAACTGACTGGAGCTAGTTCACATATCTCCTAGCAACCACTTACAAAGAGGAAGCTTATCCTTCGCCTTTCTGTAGAGACCACAGCCCCCTTGAGAACTCTGAAAGGAAATAATAGACCCTGCATCAATGAAGTTTAAAAAAAAAAGGTAAAATAATTTTAAATGAAGTATTATACATTTTGCATTTATTTATTTTAACCCCTTCATACTGTTAAGACTTTCCGTGCCGTCCTTACTGCACTAGTCTTTAACACCTAAGGATGATATGAAACATCCTACCTTATATGGTGTCCTGCAGCCTCCCTCTTTGACACAATCAAGATTGGACTGAGGGGGGCGTGCCTAGAATCATCCGATCCCGGCCTTTAAATCACATGATTACATCGACGATTGTGTGATTTCATTTTTATAGCAAGTGCTTTAATTGTAACTTCTTTCTGATGTTAACGCTTTGATGTAGGCACAAAGGGGTTAAGTATGACCCACTGCCTAGTGGTTTTTGTATAACAATAACAAAACAAACTGTTTTATATCCCTTTAACTTTCCCATATTTTTAACATTGAGTGAAGAAATAACTTTTTTATACTCGACTAGTAAATATTTCTCCTAATAAACTATAATTATATTTTCTACCCAGGAATGGGCTCTGCTTAAGTATAATGGCTTGGGTGACTGTAAGAACCTTAAGAATTTAATATAAAATGTCTAGGTATGCATCGTAAAAGAACTTTGCAATATACTTTCATTATTTATTTTGATCACTTTTCAAGTAACATAGCACTAAAAATTAAGAATTTTCTAATTGTCAGAACCATGATGACTTTTCAAGGCTATCCATGCTACATATATTTCCATAATTGGCTTTAACCGATTAGAACTACAATTCATTTTATACTAACATTGTGATTGGCTAGTCATTTGTCTGCAGGCTTAAAGGGAGAGTTTATTTTAAAAATGTCTCCCCTTTAATGTGTTCCCAATGATCCACTTTACCTGCTGGAGTGTATTAAATTGTTTACAAATATTTCCATTACCCTTATATTGGCATTTAAAATCATTTATTTAGCCTGTGGTATCCCCACCAATCCTGAAAGTTTTTGGCCTCAAGGCCAAGCTGTGTTAACACAGCCAGTAGAAATAATTACACTACCAGTGGGTTATAGAAGAGATAAGGTTATAAAATGTTAATTTTCCATTGTTCTCTCCAAGTATTGGTGATTGGTTTATGGACAGATATAAGATAAAGAAGCAGGTATATGTACACAATGTGATAAAGTAATGAGATCTGATTATAACTACAAGCTCAACCTATTTTATTAGGTTGTGGCTTCAATACACAAAATCAGCTCATTCATATACACAAATAAAGCTTAAAAAGCAAATCTTATACATTTTATACTCTGCAGCTGGTAAATTTTTTTATTGGAAACACATTAAGGGAAAAACAATTTTATAGTATACTGTCCCTTTAAGATAATATTGACGGCGGAGCCTGGAGTGTGAGCGGAATGGCCGCATAAGGACAAAGCTCCAGGCAGCCAAATCAGTTAATAGTCGTTTAAGACCGATCAAACTTATGTAAGCCTGATTTATCAAGATCGGGGGTGAGCCCAGAGTGACAGAGCAACGTGAGTCTAGCGGCGGAGCGCCGCGCTCAGCACCCGACAAGGAAACATCATAGGTGGTGTAGCAGAGCACAGAGGAACAGCGGCCATGTTAAGAAGCCACGTGGCAAACGTATAAGAACATCTTATCGCAGACCAGTGCTGGGTGACATCAAAGAGAGATGCAGTGAGTAACGGAGGTTACCGCAAGACAGCGGGGATACATTTTTGAGTGGCAGAAGATGTTTAGAAGAGGGGCCATATTTTAAGGGCTGAAAGGAACAGCGGGTAACACCGCGAGTGTGTAAGGAGGAAGTACCACTCACAGAGGGTTTATAGGAGGCCCGCACACACTATAGAAGGGAGGAAGCTATCAATAACCAGCAAGGGATAAAAATAGAAGGGACGCCAAAGGGTTGCAGAGATAATAAGGGGCAGTACATACCCCGTTATTCTGGGAGTACTAAGATGGCGCACAGATTAAAGGTTGAGACCCACAGTCTGTATGAATGAAACAGGCCCAGACCATGTAAGATTTTCCACACTCCTCAGAAACATACGGGCGGCATAGTGAAGCACATAGAGGGCATTTCTCTCGACCCTAAAAGAAGCCTTAAACCTTATACACAAGCTAAGAGGGTCAGAGGAGGAGCTGCGTGGTACAGAGACGACCTCCAGAAATCAGGGGGAGCTGCCTCTCTTGAATATTAAAGCTGGAGTAACGGGGAGTGTGGAAAAAAAAAAAGGTGAATGAAAGTGAGTTAGAGACTTTTGAAGGCTCATTTGTTAAATTCTACAAGTGTAAGATATTGCCCTACCAAAGGGGAGAGACAACAATGACCGCCAAAAGGAACATTAAAGCTACGCCTATAAACAAGCAGTCTACGGCATCCATTTTTTTTAAAACCAACAGAGGGGAGAAATCGCCAGACCCACACTCACCACAGTTAGATAAGGATGGAGAAAATGAAGCGAACCCCCATACGAGTATGGGAAGCCAAGAACCCTTAACTAGAGCTGACTTGGAGCAATTGGTGTCAAAACAAGACATCTCTTTAAATTTTGAGAGACTACTTGAGAAAATTGAAACACTTCAGAACACGGTTACTAACAGTTTGACAGAACTGAAGCAGGAAGTGGGTGAAATAGGCTCTAGAGTTGACTCTCTTGAAGAAAGCGGAGAAACATTAGCAGAAGAAATGAACAATATTACAACCCAAGCGACAGCCCAGCAGCAGGAATTGGAAGAGATACAAGACAAGCTCGAAGATCTCAAGAATCGCAGTCGCCGATGCAATATACGCTTGAAAGGTGTACCAGAATCAGTGAGCCCAAAAGAGCTGAACACGTACTTACTCACTCTATTTCAAGGTATTACAGGGGAAGGAGATGAAGAAAAATTCCAGATTAAAGGGCTCATAGGGCGCTCAGGCCGAAACCCAAAGGGGAAGACCCGCCGAGGGACATTATAATTTGGATGCTCAGATTCCAAGAAAAAGAGGAAATAATGGCGGCAGCACGCAGAAATCCGACATATAAGCATCAGGGCAATGTCATCCAATTCTTTCAGGACTTATGCTTAAGGACATTACAGAGGAGAGGGGCGCTTCGCCCACTCACAGCACAATTGAGGAAAAATCAAATCCCTTACAGATGGAGATTCCCATTCGCTCTGCACATCTCCTGGGAAAATAGAATCCTCTCAATCAAAGATCCAGCAGAGATTCCAGAAACCTGCAGAAAAATGAAACTCGAGCCACCAACTCCCCAACAGCAAAGGCCCCCTTCGGGGGGTGAAGAGGGAACTAGAAAACCACTCCAGAGGAAGTGGACGCGTGTCCCTGAGAAGAGAAGGAAGACATGAAATGACAAAAATCTTTGTTTTTTTATGGTCTGGTTAATGTGCAGCTATATGGTGCTCAGCTTTTGACCCAGTCGTGGTGGACTTACACGACCGGGAAGAACGGGACTGGCTAGGTCCAGAGCGCCGGACAGATGAGTATATATAGTTGTTAATGCTATGTTTCTCTTACAGGTTATGATAAATGTTTGTTATGGACTAAGGACTGAAAAGTTGTGGGGTTATATTTGTTAATGTTTAACTGTGTTTAGGGGTTAAAAGAGACTTCACCCTTGGAATCATTGGAAGAAATGATGGTTGATAACTATGTTTAAGGTGGTTGTGAAAGAGGGCCATGAAAGCAGTATCCAGGTTATCTTGGGATAATAACACTGTGCTCTGTCGATCACTACATATAAGGTTATAGAGAAGGCTTTGTTTAAATGTACGCCAATAAGAGTCTTTATATGAAAGTAATATTTGGCTGCCTTATCAGCCTACCTAAATGCACTGTTTAGTTATGATTGGTTTATCTAATGTTATTGTATTAAGTTGTTATATGTTTTTGTTTACATTCTTCCAGGCGGGGTCTCCTAATGATAATGACGCTGATCACATAGAGGGTTTAGGGAAAAGGGTAGCAGGGAAAGAGTTTCAGAAGAGGAAGTTGGAGTCTATGAACATCAATGAGGGCTTGGTGGCTATGAGGGAGGACATTCTAAAATGAAGCCAAACAATATAATTATACTTACTCACAATGTAAGGGGGCTAAACACGGACACTAAAAGAAGGACAGCTATAACCCAATACCTAAGGACAAAAGCCAAAATATTTTTTTTACAAGAGACCCACTTTGTGAAATCAGCTATCCCTAAGTTTTGGTCGCACCACTTTCCCCATCATTTCCACTCAACTTCAGACTCAAAAAAAAGAGGGGTTACAATATTAGTCCATAGATCTCTCGACCTAGTGACGGACAGGGTAATTACAGACAAAGACGGACGATACGTTATAGTGCAAGGGACGATACAAGGTTCAAATGTGGTGTTATGTAATCTATATGCTCCTAACGAGACTCAAAACGCCTTTTTCAACAACATATCCTCCCTGCTCACACAGTGGTCACAGACTAGAGTGATCCTGGCCGGGGATTTTAATGTTAACTTGACCCCCAAGGAGGGATCGGCAAGCCTCAAACTCACTAGCAAGCAACACAGACAAAACAGCATAATTAAATCAATTAAAAATTCACTTGAGGAACATAGTCTGGTAGACACCTGGGAGGCAGTGGGAAGGAAGACCCATGATTTTACTTATTATTCCCCTGCACATAAAATGTATACCACTCTCGACTACATTTTTGTTAGTCAAATCTTATCACCCACTCTAGTGAAGGTGGGCACTCAGGCTTGTGTGTGGTCGGACCATTCCTTGGTGTTCGTGGAGCTAACGGGCCTAGTAAACTTTTCTAGACAACGTTCATGGACATATAACCCGTTATTGCTGAGGGACCCTGAGATACATGGGAGGGCACAGAGGGCGCTTAGGGAATATTGGGATATAAACAAAGGGTCAGTTAATAATCCATTAGTAGTATGGGAGGCACACAAACCTTTTATACGGGGTCTACTTATAAAGGAAAAGTCAATTAAAAACAGACAAGCGGTAACACTGGTGGAAACTCTACAGAAAGAGGTAGAACAATTAGAGAAGGAACACCAACATACTGCTTCCACCTACAAATATAAACTATTAACGACAAAAAGGAGGGAGTTGGCAAAGATCTTGAATGATGCTTCTGTTAGGGCAGCCCTGCGGTTGAGAGCTAACTATTTTTTATATGCCAATAAGCCCGATAAATATTTAGCATATAAATTGAGAGAAAGGAATAAATTCTTTTCCATACCCAAGCTTTATACAGAGGGAGGGGATCTCACCACAAATCCACAAGAGATAGCAGATTGCTTTGCTCAATTTTACAAAAATCTTTATGTTGGGAAAAAAGTAGGGTCGGGAGATATAGCCGCCAAAACGAGACAATTTCTAGAGGGGACGAGATTGGGAAAAGTTAAGGAAAGTGATCTAGATAGTCTTAATAAAAAAATAACAAGCTCAGAAGTTCTGGGGGTAATTAAGGATTTAAAAACAGGAAAGGCTGCAGGTCCTGATGGACTGACAGGGGAATATTATAAACTTTTTAAGAAAGAGTTGGTGCCCCATCTGGTCAACTTTTGTAACGGCATAATGGAGGGTTGGGAGATACCTAGGGAAACACTAAAGGCGAAGATAATAGTGATACCAAAAGGAGGGAAAAATGTCAAATTTTGTCAGAACTATAGGCCGATTTCCCTAATAAATCATGATATTAAAATCTTTACCAAAATTATGGCAAATAGATTAAAACAGATTATCCCCACACTGATCCACCAGGACCAGGTGGGATTCATACAGGATAGGGAAGCCCCGGACAATGTTAGGAGATCGGTCACCCTGATAGATTACTTGAAGACAGCTGGGACTCCGGCTCTATTCCTGTCATTAGACGCAGAAAAAGCGTTTGACAGGGTAGACTGGAGTTTCATGTTCACAGTGCTCTCGGTTATGGGGTTTGAAGGGACCTTTATACAAGCACTTAAAGGCATTTATTCTGGGCCAACAGCAGTAGTAAGGGCGGCGGGACATATATCTAGACAAATAGCGATCTTAAATGGGACCCGGCAAGGATGTCCATTATCGCCGCTATTATTCGCTCTCTGCATAGAGCCATTGGCCTCATACATAAGGAATTCGAAGGATATCTCAGGTGTACAAGTAGCAGCTTCGGAATATAAATTAATGCTGTTTGCGGACGACGTGTTACTGACACTAACTAGACCCCTACACTCATTAACCCACCTATACAAAACCCTAGAAGAGTTCTCAGTGATATCGGGTTACAAGATTAACGCTGCCAAATGCGAGGCACTTCAGATATGTCTCCCTCCACACACGAAAAAGGCAATCGAGTTAAACTTTGATATTGGGGGGGGGGGGGAATACACACATCACTTATCTAGGGGTTAAACTGAGCGATAGCTTGCCAGAGCTATACAGGTTAAATTATCTTCCAATCTATAGGGCCATTCGAGGTGATTGGAGAAAATGGAAAAAAGGGAACTTCTCATGGTATGGTAGATTAATGGCAATCAAAATGAACCTCCTTCCGAGACTAATGTACATTTTCAGAGCTATGCCTATAGGTATTCCCACTAAAGACCTAGAGATCTTACAGGACGATCTAGTAAAATTTCTGAGGGGGGACGGCAAGACAAGGATAGCGGCGCAGGTGTTGAAACAGCATAGACAGATGGGGGGGGTGGGAGTGCCAAATCTCATAGACTACTATAGGGCCTCTAGACTAGCACAGACGGTAGTGATGGGTAAGACTGATAATGAACTATTCTGACCTAAGATAGAGGCGGAAATAGCAGGTTATAATAAAGCAGCAGACATCATATGGGACGCAGAGACGTTTTTGAAAGTAAACAATTATAAATCACCGGTTACATTGGAGACAGTGAGCCTATGGATGAAAATCACGAGAGGGTTAAAACTTTGTAGGCAGGAGTCCTTGCTTAAACCCATTAAATTCTTGTTACCTGGTGAACTGAGGAGGTTGGTTGGAAAGTGGGAGAACAAGGGCTTGTACAGGGTAGCTGATTTCTTACAGAATTCAAAGATACTCACATACAATCAGATCAGGGAAAGAATAGAGCCGGAACCCCTTCACTGGTATTTGTACCTACAGGTTTGCTCATCTATACACACATACATGTCACCAAAACGTTCGATACCTTTTACAGAATTAGAGAGACTGATAAGTGCTCCGTTTAGGGGGAAAAAACTGATCTCTCGAATCTACTTGCTGATGCAAAAAGCGAAAAGTCAGTCTAAATCACACTTAATGGAAAGATGGGAAGGAGATATTGGAGAGGTAAGGGGGAAGGGTGACTGGGAGGACATTCTGAGAGATGCAAGTAAAGGTTTACTTAGTGCAGATCTGAGAGAGAATGCTATCAAGGTATCGTTTCGATGGTACCTTACACCTACCAGAACGGCGCACTACGCGGTAACACACGATGGTAATTGCTATAGAGGGTGTCGAGAAAAGGGGACATTCAAACACATGTGGTGGGACTGTCCTAGGGTTCAGACACTTTGGGAAAAACTCTCGACTTTGATAGGGCTGCTCCTGAATGAAAGAATCACCCTCACAATATCACAGGCATTGTTGTATGATAGAGTAAGACCATTTAACAAATCATTCAATAGTTTGATCAGAATTTTATGTACATGTTTGAGAATCTGCGTAGCTAGACATTGGAAAGTGGGGACACCCACATGGCAGGAAGTGACGGATAAAATTGTAGACACTTTTCATTTATCAGAAGCAGCGGCATGGTCACAAGGCCAGCCAGAGCAATTCCAAAAGGTATGGTTCTATTGGTTGTTAAGGAGGGATGAGGTACAGAATCTGTTAGACTAAGAAGGATAATGAGAACAGCAGTAGTTAGGCACGATAGACTTAAACAGGAAAAATGGCAAAGGTAGTGAAGACATTTCCCGCCTAATTAGGGTAAGTTTTGAGGAAGGCTAGTGCTACATTTTGACCCTCATGAGGGACGGAGACATGTTAATGCAGCCTGGAAGAAGGGGGGGTGGGGGGAGTTGTTTTATAGGTTAGGGAGTTGATTTCCTTTTTTCAATTAGGTAATCTACGATAATGGCAGAATAAGAGGGAGTATGGAGAGGTCATCAAACGATACTTATTGTTTCGAGATGATTACATGTCAATATTGGTATTATGATGTCAAGATGATGTAAACTGTTGAATGTGAAAAAATATTTGTTAATCTGTATATCTGCATAAAATCAATAAAAACTATTTCAAATAAGATAATATTGACTCCTTACAAATAAATGGTGGGTAGAATTTTGCTATTGAAAAACAATCGCAGCCAGCAAGATGTTAATGTGTTTTAAAAATGTTTAGAATTGGCCGATATGTCACTCTTTAACAACAAAACGGAAGTAATTACAAGGTGAGTACAGGTGTGAGGGACAGCCTGTAGCTCCAGAAAAAGGTTTGCATTATATAAAATTATTCAAAAGCATATTTTATGTCCCCCTGAAATGGACTAGGGGTGTGCATAACTTCCATCTATATTCAATTTAAAAATGTTATTGACTGCCATTATCCCCGTATATCTACAGCATGTGAAAAGCTTAAAGGGACACTGAACCCAAATTTGTTCATTTGTAATTCAGAAAGAGCATGCAATTTTAAGCAAGTTTCTAATTTACTCATATTATCAATTTTTCTTCATTCTCTTGCTATCATTATTTGAAAAAGAAGGCATCTAAGCTTTTTTTTATTTCATTACTCTGGACAGCACTTTTTTATTGGTGGATGAATTTATCCACCAATCAGCAAGGACAACCCAGGTTGTTCACCAAAAATGGGCCGGCATCTAAACTTACATTCTTGCATTTCAAATAAAGATACCAAGAGAATGAAGAAAATTTGATAATAGGAGTAAATTCGAAATTTGCATAAAATTTCATGCTCAATCTGAATCACGAAATTACATTTTTGGTTACAGTGTCCCTTTAATGAGGCAAAGTAAATGAAAATGTATTCATTTTTAAAGGGATATAAAACCAAACAAATATTATTTTGTAATCCAGACAGAGCATACAATTTTAAAAAAAAGTTTTTAATTTATATCTATTATCAAATTAGCTTTGTTTTAATGATTTTCTATGTTAAAGAGAGACCTAGTTAGATGTCTGGAGCACTACATTGCAGGAAACAGTGCATCTAGGTCTCTTGCAAATGGATAACATTGTTGCAAAACTGCTGCAATATAGTGTTCAAAATATGGGCCTGCTCCTGATCTTACGTCTCTGCTGTTCAACAAAAGATACCAAAAGAACAAAGAAAATGCTCTATCTGAATCATCAGAGAAAAAATTGGGGTTTCATATCACTTTAAGAAAAAAACTTCAGGGATTATAAATTGTTTGTAACATTTATCTTTAATAAAAATATCTTGACACATTTTAATAGTGACCACAAATGGCATAATTACAGATATTTTGTACGTTGACTCAGGAAGTGTATACAAAGTAAGCAGGATTTTTCATGGAAAGTTGGGTTAATTAGCCTTGATGCTCAACGACTACGATAAAAAAGTCTGCATTCCAAAGCAATCTTCCTATTGAATGCTGCCATAGTATTTAGAGGACAAAGAATTCATCCTAACAATCACAGCTCATTTTGTATATTCAGTTGGAATAATATGAGGCTGAGGTTATCGTGGGAATGAAAGGAAGGAAAGGTCTGTGAAAAACTTCATAATGGACATTAGTTTGATGAAAAAAACAGACTTTATTGTCAGATATCTGGTTAGCCCTTACATCTGCTTTACATAACCTTAAAACTATTTGATATTTAGACTGACTGTTATATCTATAATATGAATGTTATCTTCTTTATGACATTGAGTTTATATTTACTTGTACTTACCAAATCGCTATTTAATTAGGGAAAACTCTGGATATGATCGTCTTGCTCTCTGCTGGAATTCTTCTGTTTTCTACACTGCATAAAATGTTACAAATTAGACTCTGTGGATTGGCAGCTCTACACGCAGGCAGAATATCAAAAAAACTGCTCTACTGCCCATGAACACGTCTTTTTCATATACAAAGACTTCCTCTTTTTAAAGGAACATAGATATAAATTATATACTCAAAATTTTTAGGGCCAGATTACAAGTGGAGCGCTAAATATCGCATAGATGATATTTGCGCCCCATTGTGTAATACCAGCAGTCGAGGACTGATGCTAGTGTACACTTGTATAGCACTCACTTTCCTACAAAGGCTATTTTATTAGAAGAGCATATTTAATGATTTAGGAGGTGAGGAGAAATGCTTGAATTTAAAATATAACCTTTATTAGGACATTTAAAACAAAAATTCTTTAATATACAAACACATACAAATTTAAAAACACAGGGGGATTGGCCTGGTAGAGAATACTAATGCACTGTATAACCGTCTAATGAAGGAGTCAATTATAAGTAAGATCCCTGACCTAGGATGTCGATGTTAATCCATAGAGGCCTATTTATGAAAGGTCTTGCGGACCTGATCCAACAGTGCGGATCAGGTCCGCAAGACCTTGCTGAAAGCGGAGAGCAATATGCTCTCCGTATTTAGCATTGCACTAGCAGCTCACAAGAGCTGCTGGTGCAACTCCGTCCCCTGCTGACTCGCGGCCAATCGTCCACCAGCGGGGAGGTGTCAATCAACCCGATCGTATTCGATCTGGTTGAATTGCGGCGATTCCTGTCCACCTCATCAGAGCAGGCGGACAGGGTTATGGTCTTTAGACCGCTGCTCCATAACTCTTGTTTCTGGCGAGTCTGAAGACTCGCCAGAAACACAGCCCTTCAAGCTCCATACGGAGTTTGATAAATGGGCCTCATAGTCTGGATTTATACAAATAAATTAAATTGTTTTCATGTATCTTGGATATAGTTGTTGGGCTAGCCCAATATGGCATAAAGGTGATTAAATAATGTTTCAACTTTCTGTTGAGTGCCTGTCAACTTATAATAATATAGATAGGGTTCGTTATAAATAGTTTACGTCCCTAAATAATGGGTTAATATAACTCCAGTACCTAGGACCCCATATAATAGAGTTCAAAATATATGTTCTGATATCTTAAGTTACTTGGAAATTCATACGTTGATTCCCAATCTTTTATATATCCATATGTGAATGCTTTGCATAATAGTTTACTAGTATATGTATCTGTAAGGTGTACATAGTTTCCGTCCATAAATAATGGGTAATATAACTCCAATACCTAGGACCCTGTATGATATAGTTCAAATTGTATGTTCTGATACCTTAAGTTACTAGGAAATTCATACGTTGATTCCCACCCTTTTATATATCACTATGTGAGTACTGTGCTTAACAGTTTACTAGTAAATGTATCCGTACGGTTAACCGCTTAGATACCTAGATGATACTGTGTCTTTAAATTTACAATTCTAAAGATATTGAGGCATATTTAACAAATGTCTGTCGGACCTGATATGACAGTGCGGATCAGGTCCGACAGACATCGCTGAATGCGTAGAGCAATACGCTCTCCGTATTCAGCATTGCACCAGTAGCTCACAAGAGCTGCTGGTGCAACGCCGCCCCCTGCAGACTCGCGGCCATCAGCAGGGGGTGTCAATCAACCCGATCGTACTCGATCGGGTTGATTTCCTGCGATGTCTGTCCGTCTGCTCAGAGCAGGCTGACAGGTTATGGAGCAGCGGTCTTTAGATCGCTGCTTCATAACTGGTGTTTCTGGTGAGCCTGCAGGCTCGCCAGAAACACGGGCCCTCAAGTTCCATCCGGAGCTTGATAGATAGGCCCCATTGTTTCTTTTAAGCTGTTGGTTGTTGCAATTCATAAACTGTCAGTGGTTGTGGATGGTTATTTGAATATCGCTGTGCCTGTTGATTTTTGATACACATAATATTGTTTTCTAAGCTATAAGCTGTTACAGTTCGTAAATGGTCACTGACTGTAAGAAAAGCCAATTGGGACACAAGTTCCAATTTTTAATTACACGTGCTAACATCCGCAGCGTGTTATAGGTTTAAAGTGAAGGTCAAGTCTGGCTTAGTCGCTTACTGCGTTCTACAGTTAATTTCAAATAACCTTGATGTTCATTCATGAATTTTCCTAAAACTTGTCAGGAAATTTTATATTTCACCTTTTAAATCTCCCCCGTTGTACTTCCATTGTCCGCCCGCCATCTTGCAGATAATGATTAACAGATTTTCATGCTGTAATAGCCAATGCCTGTTCCCGCCCCCCCCCCCCCCCCGGGCATTCAGCCCATTTTTCTCCACGTCATTAGTCACTTCTGCGTTAAAGACCGGCTAGCATCATCAACATCATGCTAGTGCATGAGACGCGCATGCGTATTTGGCTTCATTATTTTTTTAAAACATTGATTCACTGACTACGATCGATCGTGCTAGAAGAAAGCAATCTAAAGATATTGTCCGCTGTAATTCTATTATCGTTATTATGCACAATCTTAATGTTTCATACCTTGTGTAAAGAATAATATAGATTATTACAAATGATAAAATTGTGCTGGGTGACAAGCACTATGGAAAGGAGCATAATTCATATACAACAAGTGAGCAGAATGATTGTGCTGGGGTTGAAAAATAAAAATGATAAGTGCCAAAAATTAAACCTTTTGGGATGGAAGCAGGGATATGACACATATTGCTATTGATAACATTTTCATATCATTATTATTCACAATTGAATTATTCATAGTTTGTGTATAGATTAATATAATTGTGCATAATAACGATATGAAAATGTTATCAATAGCAATATGTGTCATATATCTGCTTCCATCCAAAAAGATTTACTTTTTTCCCACTTATCTTTATTTTTCAGCCCCAGCATAATCATTCTGCTCAGTTTATTAATGTCCATATGCTCATATCCATAGTAATAAAAACACCCTTCAACATTTTAGATTTTATCCTACTCATTCAGATTATGTCCCCAAGCTCTGATTCAACAATATAAAATGTTTTTATATTTTATTGTTAGTCTAATAATATATGATTGATAAAGGCTAGTCAGTTTATATATAAACCATATTTTAATTTACCGTAACAATTCTTGGGCAGCAGGAAATAAAAAGCGCTTTGAGTCTTCACAGAGATATAGCGAGTGACGCGATCGCATAGCAATCAATGAATGAATGTTTTCATTCATTGAATACTATGTATCACTGGTATGGACCGTAAAATATTTACTCATGCGCGATTGCAGTGAACATACGCATGCACATTTTCCTTGAGGTATTGTGCACAAGCTTTTAAGTGACGTAGTGAGCGTGTGGGACCGCTCGTTACGTCACTAGTGCTGAATAAAGAAGTGGTGGAGAGAAGAAGTCACTGTGTAAAACGGAGGTATGATATATTTATATTTTATTCAAAAGGGAAAAACTATATTGAAAAATAATGTTAGCGACTTGAATGCAGATATGTTAATCTGTAAATTGGTGCAGTACATTTGCATAAAACTGACCTTCACTTTAAACATGAACCTTTAATCACTTCCATATCGGTTTATATAGGGTTTATTTTGTTGCTTGCTAGTATAAGTATCAGTGTTTTCTTACTTATATTATTACATTCAATATTATTATGCAGGGTCAAAAAAGCTTTAGTGTTAATGGCCCAGTCTGCATCTGTTAAGATGTTCACAATAGTCGGGTTAATAAACGTAGCTTTACCTAGCGTGCTATGAGTTATAACTTGTAATTCCCATCTGCTTATCTTGCGGTATATTAGAAACTGAGTTTTAGCTTGCCCTTATATATATATATTATAGTACCATTTAGTTCAGTATAGTTATAACTAGCTGAATGTTGTGTTGCTGCACAGTGTCTGTGCTTTATTACTCTCCACGATACTTGGATGCGGTATACTTATGTGCTTGTTATAAATCAAAATACGGTTCTATTAGGATACCAACGAAATATTGACTTAAATTGGTTATAAATAGAATCTATCACATGCCAACATCCGCTGCGTAAAGTTACTTAGATTATATTCCCAACTGCTCTTAACACACATTACCATTACCTCCCTGCTTTAAAAAAAATGCTTATTGCATTAGAGCTGGCTTTTCCCTGACATGTTTCGCCACATTTGGCTTTATCAAAGGGTGTATACAAATACAGGACCACTATAAGAGAGACTATGTTCAACTGTTTATTTAACCACTGATGCAGGCTCTATGGCATTTATTTAAACATCATATGCAGACACGTAGAATATTTTTAATTTACTTTATCTATACTATAATCGTGTTTGTAACGCATCTATCGCCGTCGCCAGTTGTGCACGCATCCTCAAAGGAATGTTGGCTGTGCGCGTAGCCAAAAGAATTCACCTGGATGCAGCAAAGCTGCATCCCGGTGGATTCCAAAAATGGCAGGGTGGTGAAAGGATTCCAAAAATGACAGGATGGTGAAATTCTTTCACCACCCTGCCATTTTCAGAATCCACCGGGATGCAGCGAAGGCAAACGGAGCATTACAAAAACAAAACCTAACCGCCCGCAATAAGTGTTAAAAAAACTAACCACCCTCAATAAGTGTTAAATAAAAAAAAATAACCGCCCGCAAAAAGTGTTAAAAAAAACCTAACCGCCCGCAATAAGTATTAAAAAAAAAGTGTTAAGAAAAAAAAAAATGGCCCGCACAAAGTATTAATGAAAAAACAAAAAACAACTACATCCGCCATTCCCCCACATCGCAAATTAAATCATTATTTTTTAACCCCTAAACCGCCATCCACCACCAACGCAATAAACTTTATTAACATATTAACCCCTAATCTGCCAACCCCCCACAACGCATTAAACCTAATTTACCTATTAACTCCTAAACCACCAACTCCCACAACGCAAATAACTAATTTAATGACTAAGCCCCCTAACCCAACACCCCCTAAATTAAACCCATAAAATAATAAAATACTACATTACAATTAAAATAAAAAATCCTAATAGTACACAGACATGCTAGGTCTTGG
Organism: Bombina bombina; assembly: GCF_027579735.1. Lineage (NCBI taxonomy): Eukaryota > Metazoa > Chordata > Amphibia > Anura > Bombinatoridae > Bombina > Bombina bombina. The sequence goes on from NC_069499.1 coordinate 534,464,953, forward strand.
GGTACACACATACAAATTTGCATATATAAAAACATTTGCATGGTCTTCATTTTCATTTTTTTTTTAAAAACTTTTAGCGTAATATTTTTTTTTTAAATCTGAAATATGCAGTATTATTTTTTTATATATAGTAGAAGCAGAGAAAGGGTTGACAACTAATCACTGGTGGTGCTACTGAGTATAAAGGAAACGGGGCTACATGACTAGTTATTGTCCCCTAAAATAAAGACATTTTGCTAGCTATATGTTAATTTGAGACTTCAAATCAGATGTATGGCAAATGCAGACTACTCTATGCTAGTTATATGCCCATAAATCTGTAAGCCTATGTGTGCATCTGTGTATATATACAGTATATATGTATGTGCAAATGTCTGTGTATGTATGTATGTATGTGTCTGTGTACATGTGTATGAGTGTGTCTGAATGTGTACTTTATGTATGTATGTATGTACACTATGGCATGTATTTATCAAGCCGTCAACCGCAAATACGCTGGAATTCCGCAGCGTATTTGTGGCGAGCCTGATTCGCCTTAGTTATCAAACCCTACAGATCGGCAAAAGTAGAATTTAGTGACGTAACATACGATCCGCCGGACTCAGTCCGACACAGATCGATGCTTACGTCACTACAGATGTTCCGAACGCAAGTTTGGCACTATCTGACTACTTTTGCTAGTTATCAAATAACTAGCAGATACGCTCGGCACTTTTCCGGCCCATCGTACCTAGTTTTCAATCCGCCGCCCTGGAGGTGGCGGATGCCATAGGGATCAATGGGAGTCGGAAAGCAGCGAGAGCTCATGTTCGCTGCTGCCCGATATCCCATTGATTCCTATGGTAATGTCTACACCTAACACCTTCCAAATATGTTAATTAAAGAAACCAACAGAAAAAGATACTAAATAAGCACTCAAATGACCCTAAATTATCTGGAGTAGAAAAAAGATTCACACAAATTAAAACATTAATCTTTATTAGAAATATTAAAATATGGGTTGATTAAAACTAAAATGCTGGTATTCCCAGTACTGAGACTGGATATTTAAGGACTTGAACCAATTTATATTATTATCTGGTGACTAATGAAGAAACCAACGGTTAGTAATATCAGTAACTACTAGTAAAAATTGGGATCAGTATAATGTGACAAAAAGATATATATTCTCAACAAAAGCAGCACTAGTTCATTCCTATTGCTGCATGTTTATAATTCATCACAAACGTAGTGTGTAGTATTAATCCTATGTATTAAGAACATAGGTAAAGTAATGTAATGGAGTCGGGATGTGATATAGCAGATTACTTAAATAGTAGCATATGATAAATATGATTGCTCGTAGTATACTACTATGAGATAAACAATATCATAATTATCAAACGAGCAATCATATTTATCATATGCTACTATTTAAGTAATCTGCTATATCACATCCTGACTCCATTACATTACTTTACCTATGTTCTTAATACATAGGATTAATACTACACACTACGTTTGTGATGAATTACAAACATGCAGCAATAGGAATGAACTAGTGCTGCTTTTGTTGAGAATATATATCTTTTCGTCACATTATACTGATCCCAATTTTTACTAGTAGTTACTGATATTACTAACCGTTGGTTTCTTCATTAGTCACCAGATAGTAATATAAATTGGTTCAAGTCCTTAAATATCCAGTCTCAGTACTGGGAATACGAGCATTTTAGTTTTAATCAACCCATATTTTAATATTTCTAATAAAGATTAATGTTTTAATTTGTGTGAATCTTTTTTCTACTCCAGATAATTTAGGGTCATTTGAGTGCTTATTTAGTATCTTTTTCTGTTGGTTTCTTTAACTAACATATTTGGAATGTAACTTTGTTGATACATAGCACCTAACCACAGTAACTTAGAATATTAAGGCCATTGTGCTTATTACAGAACGGTAAAAGACCCAAAGCAAAATCTATGAGTGTTGCCATCAACTCTACCTGAATTTCAGTACACCTAACACCTGTCAGGGTTTTTCCCTGTTGTGTTTGCCATGTGCTGCTGGCAGCCAATTTACTCACTTCTCTTCCTGACTTGGTGCATTGTGGGGATGCTGCTTACTTCCTGCACTTCCTTTTATGGCCAGACTGGTGTGCATCATCCATGTGAGACAGGATGCAGTCTCAGAATTGTGATGTCATCACTTATTATTTAAAGGGCCTCTGTTCAGTATGCTTTGCCTTTGCGTTGTCTCAGACCTGTTTGTGAGAGTTCCTGTGTATTACCTGGCTGCCTGACGTCCTTCCTGGTTCCTGATCCCTGACTTGCTCCTGACTCTGCTGTTTTCCTTGTTCCTGATTCCGGCTCATTTGACTATTCGCTTTGGCTCCTGACTCGGCTCGTCTGACTACCAGCTCTGGTTTTGACTCCTGGCTTGTTATTTGACTTGTGGACTTTTTATTATTTTTTGCTATTAATAAAGGTGTGATTATTTTTGCACTTCTCGTCTCAGTCTGATTCCTAGCACCCTGACATTACGCAAAGGCCATGAATCCTGATGGTGCTAATAATCCACCTTTACCTGCCATCATTTTCAGGATGGATGTACGGGATCACAGCTTGGATCAATTTGCATCAGCCCTGCAAACCCTGCTGACTCGCACTGCACATTTGGACCAAAGTGTCCCGCAAGTTATGGCTGCTCCTGTTTCCGCTGCTGCACCTATACCTCAGCGATATGGAGGCGATCCTATTCAGTACAGAGGATTTTTGAACCAGGTGGGCATTTACTTTGAGATGTTACCTCAGGCATTTCCCTCTGACAGAGCTAAGGTGGGATTTCTCATCTCGTTACTCTCTGACACAGCTCTTGCCTGGGCTAATCCCTTGTGGGAGACTAATAAACCTGTGATTTCAAATTACCCTGAATTTGTGGCCTCCTTTCGAAGGGTATTTGATGTTCTGGCTTGCTCCTCCTCTGCTGCTAAACGACTCATGTCCATTCAGCAAGGTACAAGATCTGTTGCTCATTATGCTATTGAGTTCCGTACGCTTGCCGCAGAGGTAGGTTGGAACAATGAAGCCCTTGTTGCCGCCTTCTTTCATGGGCTCTCTAAAGCGATTAAAGACGAAGTTTCTGCCAGAGATTTAACCGGAGATCTCGAGGCATTGGTGTCTTTTTTTATCCTAATTGACATCAGACTAAGTGAGAGGACCTCTTTTAAGGAGCGCTTGCGGAAGCCTCCTGTTCCGTTGTCTCCTACGTGTTCGTTCCCACCCATGCCTCCCTCTCCTCCCATGCCTCCTGGTCCCGAGTCACCAGGTACTGCTGAGCCGATGCAGTTGGGATTCATGCATCTCTCTGCGGCGGAGAGGGCCTTTAGGAGGAGGGAGGGGCTCTGCCTCTATTGTGGGTTACAGGGTCACCTTTTGAAGTCTTGACTTACACGGCCGGGAAACGCTCACACCTAAGGTCCTGTTGGGGGCAGACCTTGGGTGGTTTATCCTCGTCCCCGGAACCGCTTAAGGAGAACCCTCTGGTCATGGTTGTCCTTTCCTGGGTGGACTCCTCCATAGTCACTCAGGCTCTTGTTGACTCCGGTGCTGCGGGCTATTTCATTGACAGTGCTTTTGTATCAAAGCACTCCATTCCTGTTTTGCCTCGGTCCGTTCCGCTTGCTATTGAGGCCATTGATGGCAGGCCCCTTCAGCCTGCACTCGTTACTCACGAAACTGCTCAGTTGTCCATGGCTGTTGGGGCTCTCCCTTTTGAAACCCTCCAGTTCCAGGTGATAAACTCTCCGCATTTTCCGGTTGTTCTGGGTTATCCCTGGCTCCAAAAGCACAATCCCAGTCTCGACTGGCGCAGGTCCAAAATTTTGTCGTGGTCCCCGCAATGTATTTACACTTGTCTTCGGAAACCAGTTAAAGTCTTGTGCACTTCTTCGGTATCTCAATTGCCAGAGGAGTACCGAGAGTTCCTAGACGTGTTTGACAAGGTGCATGCCGGTACGTTGCCTCCTCACCGGTCTTACAATTGTGCCAAAGACCTGCAACCCGGAGCCATTCCTCCTCGGGGCAGGGTGTACCCTGAGTCTGTTGCAGAGAATTGTGCTATGGAGGAGTATGTTGCTGATGCTCTGTCACGGGGAATCATCCGCAAATCCTGCTCTCCTGCAGGGGCTGGCTTCTTCTTTGTGAAGAAAAAGGGTGGCGAGTTAAGACCATGTATCGATTATAGGGGTCTTAATCGTCTTACCATTAAGAATGCTTACCCTATTCCGCTCATTACGGAACTCTTTGACCGCCTCAAGGGAGCTACGGTCTTTACTAAACTTGATTTGAGAGGAGCGTACAATCTTGTTAGGATTAAGGAGGGCCACGAATGGAAAACAGCATTTAACACCAGGAGCGGGCATTATGAGTATCTTGTAATGCCCTTTGGCCTATGTAATGCTCCTGCTGTTTTTCAGGAATTTATTAATGATCTCCTACGAGATATGTTGCAACAGTGTGTTGTGGTGTACTTAGATGACATCCTCATACACTCACCCGAGGCTCATCGTTCTGATGTTACACGGGTTCTTCAGAGACTACATGAGAACGGCCTGTTTTGTAAACTCAAGAAATGTGAGTTCCATCAGACTCAAGTAACCTTCATAGGTTATGTTATCTCCATTGCAGGGTTCTCCATGGATCCTGACAAGTTATCTGCAGTGGCCTCGCCCAGTTGGTCTTCGGTCTATTCAACGTTTCTTGGGGTTCGCCAATTACTATAGAAAGTTTATTAAAAATGTTTCTTCCTTGGTCAAACCTATCACAGACATGACCCGTAAAGAGAATGATCCACTCCATTGGTCACCTACTGCCATTAAGGCCTTTGATAGTCTTAAGACTGCCTTTGCTGCTACTCCAGTTCTGGCTCATCTTAACCCTGTCCTGCCTTTTGTTCTTGAGGTCGATGCATCTGAGACTGGAGTAGGTGCCCTCTTGTCTCAACATCCTACGCCTGACGGTTCCTTGCATCCATGTGGTTTCTTCTCTAAGAAATTGTCTCCAGCGGAGTGCAATTATGAAATTGGAGACAGGGAATTACTAGCCATAATTTTGGCACTCAAGGAATGGAGGCATCTTCTCGAGGGTACTAGCGTGCCAGTGCTCATTCTTACTGACCACAAGAATTTAACTTATCTATCTGAAGCAAAATGTTTGTCGCCCCGACATGCCAGATGGGCGCTATTTTTGTCTCGGTTATGTGGTCTCCTTCCTGCCTGGTAGTAAGAATGTTAGGGCTGATGCCCTCTCTCGACAATTTTTGCCTCTGTCCAAGGAGGAGTCTGTACCTACTCCTGTTATACCTTCTGACCATATTTTGGCTACCATACGTACTAATTTGACTTCTCCCTTGGGGGAGGAGATCCTGGCTGCACAAACCAATGCACCTCCTGAGAAACCTAGTGGTAAGTGTTTTGTTCCTTAGAATCTTCGAACTAAACTTTTGCACACTTACCACTATCCTAAAGCCGCAGATCACCCAGACAAGAACCAAATGATTTGGTCTGTCACTCGACAATTTTGGCGGCCAGGTCTTCGTTCTGATGTTGCTGCATATGTTGCCTCCTGCTCAGTTTGTGCACAGAATAAGACTCCTCAACTTCTTCAACCTATTGCTAATGGTGAGCGTCCTTGGACACATCTTTCCATGGACTTCATTGTCGAGCTCCCTGTTTCCAATGGCAATACTGTTATCCTTATGGTGGTTGAACGTTTTTCTAAAATGTCACATTGCATTCCCTTGATGAAGCTGCCTACCGCTCAGGAGCTTGCTTCAATTTTTGACCGGGAGGTCTTCCATTTACATGGGTTACCCAAGGAGATAGTGTCGGACTGGGGTAGCCAGTTTGTCTCCAGATTTTGGCGTTCCTTTTGCGCTCAAATGGGGATCCAGCTTTCCTTCTCCTCCGCATATCACCTCAATCCAATGGGGCTGCAGAACAGTCTAATCAAGCTCTGGAACAGTTCCTCCATTGCTATGTCTCAGATCACCACAATAATTGGTCTGAACTGTTACCTTGGACAGAGTTTGCTCGTAATAGTGCTATTAATGCTTCCTCCAAGTTATACCCGTTCACGGCGAATATGTATTCCGGCGTTGGAGGAGCATCTTCGGCAACTCCGTTCCACGTGGGTGCAGATGCAGGATTGCCTTCATCATTTTATGCAGCGCCAAAAGTTCCAGGCTGATCATAGGCGTCTGCCCGCACCTTCCTACCAGGTTGGTGAGAGAGTTTGGCTGTCCTCCTGCAACTTGAACCTTCGTGTGCCTTCCAATAAATTGGCTCCCTGATATGTTGGTCCTTTTCAAATACTCCGACGGGTTAATCCTGTGGCCTATGCTTTTGACCTTCCTCCTGCTATGCGCATCTCCAATGTTTTTCATGTCTCCCTCTTGAAACCATTGGTTTGTAATCTGTTTACCACTGTGTTGCCTCGTCCCCATCCTATCTTTGTTGACAACCATGAGGAGTATGAGGTCAGCAGCATTATTGACTCTCGTATATCCAGGGGCCGTGTACAGTATTTGGTTCACTGGAGGGGTTACGGTCCGGAGGAGCGTTCTTGGGTTCCCTCCTCTGATGTTCATGCTCCCGCCTTCCTCCGTGCCTTCCATGCCCGTTTCCCCAATAAGCCTTTTGTCCACGGGGGAGGGGTCATTGAGGGGAGGGTACTGTCAGGGTTTTTCCCTGTTGTGTTTGCCATGTGCTGCTGGCAGCTAGTTTACTCACCTCTCTTCCTGACTTGGTGCATTGTGGGGATGCTGCTCACTTCCTGCACTTCCTTTTATGGCCAGACTGGTGTAAGACAGGATGCAGTCTCAGAATTGTGATGTCATCACTTATTATTTAAAGGGCCTCTGTTCAGTATGCTTTGCTTTGTGTTGTCTCAGACCTGTTGTGAGAGTTCCTGTGTATTACCTGGCTGCCTGACGTCCTTCCTGGTTCCTGATCCCTGGCTTGTTCCTGACTCTGCTGTTTTCCTTGTTCCTGATTCCGGCTCATCTGACTATTTGCTTTGGCTCCTGACTCGGCTCGTCTGACTACCAGCTCTGGTTTTGACTCCTGGCTTGTAATTTGACTTGTGGACTTTTTATTATTTTTTGCTATTAATAAAGGTGTGATTATTTTTGCACTTCTCGTCTCAGTCTGATTCCTGGCACCCTGACAACACCCTAACATGTAGCCCAAGTCTAAACACCCCTAATCTGCCCCCTACACCGCTGCCGCCTACATTATACTTATTAACCCCTAAACCACCGCTCCCGGACCCCGCCACAACTAAATAAAGTGTTTAACCCCTAAACCGCCGCTCCCAGAGCCCATCGCCACCTACATTATATTTATTAACCCCTAATCTGCCCCCTTACACCGCCGCCACTATATTAAATGTATTAACCCCTAAACCTAAGTCTAACACTAACCCTAACACCCACTAACTTAAATATAATTTAAATAAATCAAAATAAATTATTCCTATTTAAAACTAAATACTTACCTATAAAAAAACCCTAACGCCTAGATTTAGAGTTCTGCGTTAGCCATCAAAAGCAGCGTTAAGGGATCCTAACGCTGCTTTTGGCCGCCCGCTGGTATTTAGAGTCAGGCAGGAAAGGGTCTAACGCTCACTTTCAAGCCGCGACTTTTCCATACCGCAGATCCCCTTACGCCAATTGCGTATCCTATCTTTTCAATCGGATCTTCCTAACGTCGGTATTTAGAGTCTTGGCTGAAGTGAGTGGTAAAGCCTCTACCGACAAGAAAAAAGTCAGTAGTTAAGAGCTTTATGGGCTAACGCGGGTTTATAAAGCTCTTAACTCCTGTGCTCTAAAGTACACTAACACCCATAAACTACCTATGTACCCCTAAACCGAGGTCCCCCCACATCGCCGCCACTATAATAAAACATTTAACCCCTAATCTGCCGACCGCACATCGCCGCAACCTACATTATCCCTATGAACCCCTAATCTGCTGCCCCTTACACCGCCGACCCCTCTATTATATTTATTAACCCCTAATCTGCCCCCCCCCCAACGTCGCCACTACCTAACTACACTTATTAACCCCTAATCTGCCGACCGGACCTCTCCGCCTCTATAATAAATGTATTAACCCCTAAACCGCTGCACTCCCGTCTCACAAACACTATAATAAATGTTATTAACCCCTAATCTGCCCTCCCTAACATCGACGCCACCTAACTTCAAGTATTAACCCCTAATCTGCCTACCGGACCTAGCCGCTACTATAATAAATGTATTAACCCCTAAAGCTAAGTCTAACCCTAACCCTAACACCCCCCTAAACTAAATATAATTTTAATCTAACGAAATAAATTAAATATTATTAACTAAAGTATTCCTATTTAAAACTAAATACTTACCTGTAAAATAAACCCTAATATAGCTACAATTTAACTAATAGTTATATTGTAGCTATTTTAGGATTTATATTTATTTTACAGGCAACTTTGTATTTATTTTGGGTTTTTGGGTTAGAGTAGGGGTATGTGGGTGGTGGGTTTTAATGTTGGGGGGAGTTGTATTTTTTTTACAGGCAAAAGAGCTGATTACTTTGGGGCTTGCCCCGCAAAAAGCTTTTTTAAGGGCTGGTAAAAGAGCTGGTTACTTTTTAATTTAGAATAGGGTAGGGACCTTTATTATTTTGGGGGGCTTTTTTATTTTATTAGGGGGCTTAGAGTAGGTGTAATTAGCCTAATATTCTTGTAATCTTTTTTTATTTTTTGCAATTTAGTGTTTGTTTGTTTTTTGTAATTTAGTTTAGTTTATTTACTTGTATGTAATTGTAGGTAATTTATTTAATTAATTTATTGATAGTGTAGTGTTAGGTTTAAATGTAACTTAGGTTAGGATTTATTTTACAGGTAATTTTGTAATTATTTTAACTAGGTAGCTATTAAATAGTAAATAATTATTTAATAGCTATTGTACCTAGTTAAAATAAATACAAAGTTGCCTGTAAAATAAATATAAATCCTAAAATAGCTACAATATAAGTATTATTTATATTGTAGCTATATTAGGGTTTATTTTACAGGTAAGTATTTAGTTTTAAATAGGAATACTTTAGTTAATAATATTTTATTTATTTTGTTAGATTAAAATTATATTTAACTTAGGGGGGTGTTAGGGTTAGGGTTAGACTTAGCTTTAGGGGTTAATACATTTATTATAGTGGCGGCGAGGTCCGGTTGGCAGATTAGGGGTTAATAAGTGTAGTTAGGTAGCGGCGACGTTGGGGGGGCAGATTAGGGGTTAATAAATGTTATGTAGGTGTCGGCGATGTTAGGGGCAGCAGATTAGGGGTTCATAGGAATAATGTAGGTTGCGGCGGAGTACGGAGCGGCAGATTAGGGGTTAATAATATAATGCAGGTGTCGCCGATAGCGGGGGCGGCAGATTAGGGGTTAATAAGTGTAAGGTTAGGGGTGTTTAGACTCGGGGTTCATGTTAGGGTGTTAGGTACAGACTTAGAAACTGTTTCCCCATAGGAAACAATGGGGCTGCGTTGGGAGCTTAACGCTGCTTTTTTGCAGGTGTTAGGTTTTTTTTCATCCCAAACTGCCCCATTGTTTCCTATGTGGGAATTGTGCACGAGCACGTTTTGCCAGCTTACCGCTACTGTAAGCAACGCTGGTATTGAGGGATGAAGTGGCGGTAAATTCGGTTCAACGCTCCCTTTTTGGAGCCTAACGCAGCCCCTCAGACAATTCTAAATACCAGCGTTGTCTTAAGGGTGAGTTGGGAAAAAAAGCTGTGTTAGCTATGCGGGTCTTTACCGACAAAACTCTAAATCTAGCCGTAAGATAGCTACAATATAACTAATAGTTACATTGTAGCTAGCTTAAGATTTAAAGCTCAATCCTATTGGCTGATCCAATCAGCCAATAGGATTGAGCTCGCATTCTATTGGCTGATTGGAACAGCCAAGAGGCTTGAACTTCAATCCTATTGGCTGATTGCATCAACCAATAGGATATTTCCTACCTTAATTCCGATTGGCTGATAGAATTCTATCATACAATCGGAATGGAAGGGACGCCATCTTGGATGACATCATTTAAAGGAAACTTCATTCGTCGGTTAGTCGTCGGCCAGGAAGGATGCTCCGCATCGGATGTCTTGAAGATGGACCCGCTCCGCACCGGATGGATGAAGATATAAGATGTCGTCTGGATGAAGACTTCTGCCCGTCTGGAAGACCATTTCGCCCAAGCTTGAAAGAAGACTTCTGCCCATCTGGAGGACCACTTCGCCTGGCTTCGTTGAGGACTTCGGCCCGGTTGGGTGAAGACGTCTCAATGTAGGGTGATCTTCAATGGGTTAGTGTTAGGTTTTTTTAAGGGGGTATTGGGTGGGTTTTAGAGTAGTGTTGGGTGTGTGGGTGGTGGGTTCTAATGTTGGGGAGTATTGTACTTTTTTTTTCAGGTAAAAGAGCTGATTACTTTTAAGGGCTATTTGTAATTTAGTGTAGGGTAGGGCTTTTTTTTCATTTTGGGGTGCTTTTTTATTTTGTTTGTTGTTGGGGGATTAGATTAGGTGTAATTAGTTTAAAAATCTTGTAATTATTTTACTATTTTCTGTAATTTAGTGTTTGTTTTTTTTGTACTTTAGATAATTTTATTTAATTGTAGTTAATTGTAGTTAATGTAGGTAATTAATTTAATTATAGTGGTAGTGTTAGGTGTAATTGTAACTTAGGTTAGGTTTTATTTTACAGGTACTTTTGTATTTATTTTAACTAGGTAGTTATTAAATAGTTAATAACTATTTAATAACTATTGTAGATAGTTAAAATAAATACAAAGTTGCCTGTAAAATAAAAATAAATCCTAAGCTAGCTACAATGTAACTATTAGTTTATTTTATAGGTAAGTATTTAGTTTTAAATAGGAATAATTTATTTCGATTTATTTAAATTATATTTAAGTTAGTGGGTGTTAGGGTTAGTGTTAGACTTAGGTTTAGGGGTTAATACATTTAATATGGTGGCGGCGGTATAGGGGGGAGATTAGGGGTTAATATATATAATGTAGGTGGCAGTGGGCTCCGGGAGCGGCGGTTTAGGGGTTAAAAACTTTTTTTTAGTTGCAGCGGGGTCCAGCAGCGGCAGGATAGGGGTTAATAACTTTATGTAGGCTGTGGCGGTATAGTGGGCGGAAGATTAGGGGTTAATATGTATAATGTAGGTGGGGGTATGCTCCGGGAGTGGTGGTTTAGGGGTTAATAGCTTTATTTAGCTACGGTGGGCTCCGGGAGTGGCAGTTTAGGGGTTAATAACTTTATTCAGGTGCGGCGGGCTCCGGGAGTGGTGGTTTAGGGGTTAAACACTTTATTTAGTTGCGGCGGGGTCCGGGAGCTGCAGAATAGGGGTTAATAACTTTATGTAGGTGGCGGCAGAATAGGGGGCGGAAGATTAGGGCTTAATATGTATAATGTAGGTGGCGGTGGGCTCCGGGAGTGGCGGTTTAGGGGTTAATAACTTTATTTAGGTGCGGTGGGCTCCGGGAGTGGCGGTTTAGGGGTTAATAACTTTATTTAGGTGCGGTGGATTCCGGGAGCGGTGGTTTAGGGGTTAATAACTTTATTTAGGTGTGGCGGGGTCCGGGAGCGGCAGGATAGGGGTTAATAACTTTATTTAGGTGCGGCGGGCTCCGGGAGCGGCGGGTTAGGGGGTAAACAGTATAGTGTGGGTGCTTAGTGACAGTATACCAAGAAAGCTTAAAAAATCTGAAGAGCAGCGAGATCGATGACTGTTAGTTAACAACAGTCCGCTGCTCATCGCACCGTACTTGGTGCACGGCTTTTTGACAGCTTTTTTGGTAACTTTGGAGAAAGTATTCAGCGATGTTAGGTGATCTTAGGCAAGCGTATTGGTGCCGTCGAAAGCAAAAAAGTCGACGGCTTGATAAGTTGATGCCTATGTATGTATGTAACTGTGTATAGGTGTGGGTGAATTTGGGTAAGTGTGTATGAGTTTTTTCTTCTGTTTGAGTGTCCATGTGAATATCTGTACATATTAGTTTTTGTGTGTCCACAGATCTATTTGTGTGTATCTGAATGAGTGTATGTGTGTTTGTATGTGTCTGTGTATAAGAATGTGTTCTGTGTGCATATACTATATGTATGTGCTTGCAAACATATTAAAGTATAGTTTGGTACTTCTGAGGGGACTTCATATACTGTCCATTTAATGACACTGGCTGCCCATCACAGGTTTAGACCACACTCATTTTAGAACCCCTTCTACATAATGTGTAGCCAGAAACCAAAACCTGTAATACAATTTTAAGTCAAATACATATTTCAAGATTACACTTGAGTCTATTGTTAATAATATATATAAATGAAACAAAACTAATGTAAGGATGTCATTGAAGAAGTAAATGTATTCCTTCTCAAGTTAGGAGTAAGACTTAAGGGTAAGGAATGCAAAGTATTGGAAAATATATCATTGTTACAGCAGTGCCTGACATTGAAGTGTTCAATGGCCCTTTAAAAATTACAATTCTCAGCCTCCCCCTCCTTTCTGTGTGTATTGTCGTCACTCAGCGAGGCATGCAAGATCCTAGAGAGGGAAAGTTGGACTCTAGAATTTGGGGGCGCACATTTTGGAATTTTGTCCTGGGAGCCATATATTCTAGAAACTGCCTCAGTCTCACTAAATTATCTTGCCAGCTATATGCAGTTGAAGTTTGCTCAAAATTCACAATACAGTTATTTAACTGAAAGAAAAGTAATATATACTTAACTATAGGCAAAAGTAAATTAAATTGTAGTGAAAACATTTCTCTTTAATTTGTATTTGTTCTCCTGTTAACTTCTCTCTACCCTGTGAAATTCCCAGAGAGCCTCATTACTTTCCATAGAAGGCATCTCTCTGGGACTTTCAGGTTCTGCCCTTTTTCTTATAGAATTCAGTGAGCTCAGCCCCTGTGAAGCGTGCACTTTAATTTCTCTCCAATCTAGAGAATGTTTGCTTATCATGGCCATAGAAAATAATGAAGCTCTCTGGGAAACTGAAGCTGTCAGTTTTTCAGTTTTATTTTAAATAAAAGAAATACAAAGTGCATTGTAATTTGTAAAATATACACATCAATATACAAAGTATGAGTCTAATTTCTTAAAGTTAAACAGAAACTGTGAAAGCATAAATAGAATTTGTAAAATCACAATCCTAATCGGACGTCTAAAGTAATACAAAATACAAGGGACAACGTGTAAATGCAGCAGAACTTCCATGTTATGCAGTCCTATATTGCACTGGGTTTGTCTCTCATTCAAATACAGAAATGAAAGGAATGCCCCATGGAGAAGTAAAGCAAATCTGCCTTTTTAGAATTTCACTAGGGCTCTTGCAGTGCTTGCGGTTCATTTTAAATGAATGAGAGATTTATCGGTGAAGTCAGAAGCCCAAGTAATCAATAATTATTCACAAAAGTGTCCATGACAGAATCATAGAACAGCATAAAAGTGATATAAAAAATGTAAGTACAGTATTTATGCATGTGAAACATACTGTAACTTTTATCCTGTAGACAAGTGTTTTTTTTTTTCTTTCTGATTTATAAACAATTTTCTGACAAAAACTTAAAGTACTCGTATTATTCGCTGTGTGATTTCAGGACTTCTTGGAGGAGTACTATATCTCTTGAGAAACATAAACAGGACACAGACAACTCAAATGCTCTACCTCCTTGAGAACTGCAGTTTGTAACTGCTGTCAGACATTTGAAAATTTTCTCCATTCATTTCCCGCTGCTAAAATAACTCAACTGTCTTACAATTCATGCTAAAAATTATACAATTCTTCTATTTTTTTAAAGATAAAAGAGGAGCAATATACAAAAATGATTTTCTATCATGTATGGCAGTAAATCTGTTAACAAAAGATTCCATGAAAACAATTCTAAATAAAAGGAAGTGAAACTGATAACTAGTTGTGTATCACTCACTGTTTGGCAACGGCAATAGAAAGATCTGTCAAATTCAGCACAGGAATATATTTAAAAACGAATGTAATGCATTTGGAAACACATTACTAACCTAATCCGTTTTATATGGATGTAGATTGTAAGTTCTTCACAACAGTTACTCCATATATACTTTTTATTGTAGTGTTATCTCTTGCTAAAATAAATATTTTACTATATACTTTGTTCAAATTGGTATATACACAGTGTAAAGGAACCAGACAATGGCATGTATTTATCAAGCCGTCAAAGGCAAATACGCTGGAATTCTGCAGCGTATTTGTGGCGAGCCTGATTCGCCTTAGTTATCAAACCCTACAAACTGGTAAAAGTAGAATTTGGTGACGTAATATATGATCCGCCGGTCTCAGTCCGACACAGATCGATGCTTACGTCACTACAGATGTTCCGAACGCAAGTTCGGCACAATCTGACTACTTTTGGAAGATATCAAATAACTACCAGATACGGTCGGCACTATTCCGGCCCAGCGTACCTGGTTTTCAATCCGCCGCTTTGGAGACGGCGTATGCCATAGGAATCAATGGGAGTCGGAAAGCAGCGAGAGCTCATGTTCGCTGCTGCCCGATATCCCATTGATTCCTATGGGAACGTGTGCACCTAACACCCTAACATGTACCTTGAGTCTAAACACCCCTAATCTGTCTGCCGCCCCACCTAAATAAAAGTTATTAACCCCTATCCCGCCGCTCCCGGGCCCCGCCGCAACTAAATAAACTTATTAACCCCTAAACCGCCGCTCCCGGAGCCCACCGCCAGCTACATTATACTTATTAACCCCTAATCTGCCGCCCCTATACCGCCGCCACCTACATTATATTTATTAACCCCTAATCTGCCCCCCTACACCGCCGCCACTATATTAAATTTATTAACCCCTAAACCTAAGTCTAACCCTAACCCTAACACCCCCTAACTTAAATATAATTTAAATAAATCTAAATAAATATTACTATCATTAACTAAATTATTCCTATTTAAAACTAAATACTTACCTTTAAAATAAACCATAAGCTAGCTACAATATAACTAATAGTTACATTGTAGCTAGCTTAGGGTTTATATTTATTTTACAGGCAACTTTGTATTTATTTTAACTAGGTACAATAGTTATTAAATAGTTATTAACTATTTAATTACTTCCTAGTTAAAATAAAGACAAATATACCTGTAAATAAAACCTAACCTAAGTTCAAATTATACATAACACTACACTATAATTAAATAAATTCCCTAAACTAAATACAATTAAATACAATTAAAACAAATTATTTAAAGTACAAAAAAACACTAAATTACAGAAAATAATAAAATAATTACAAGATTTTTAAACTAATTACACCTAATCTAATCCCCCTAACAAAATAGAAAAGCCCCCCCCCCCCCCCAAATAAAAAAGCCCTACCCTACACTAAATTACAAATAGCCCTTAAAAGGGCCTTTTGCGGGGCATTGCCCCAAAGTAATCAGCTCTTTTACCTGTAAAAAAAAAATTACAACCCCCCCAACATTAAAACCCACCACCCACACAACCAACCCTACTCTAAAACCCACCCAATCCCCCCTTAAAAAACCTAACACTAACCCCTTGAAGATCACCCTACCTTGAGAAGTCTTCACCCAACCGGGCCGAAGTCCTCCACAAAGCCGGCAGAAATGGTCCTCCAGACTGGCAGATGTGATCCTCCAGTCGGGCATCCAGGCGGCATCTTCTATCTTCATCCATCCGGCGCGGAGCGGCTCCATCTTCAAGACATCCGACATGGAGCATCCTCTTCTTCAACGTCTTCTTGATGAATGAATGTTCCTTTAAATGACGTCATCCAAGATGGCGTCCCTTGAATTCCAATTGGCTGATAGAATTCTATCAGCCAATCGGAATTAAGGTAGGAAAAATCCTATTGGCTGATGCAATAGCCAATAGAATGCGATCTCAATTCTATTGGCTGATTGCATCAGCCAATAGGATTTTTCCTACCTTAATTCCGATTGGCTGATAGCAATCGGAATGCAAGGGATGCCATCTTGGATGACGTAATTTAAAGGAACATTCATTCATCAAGAAGACATCGAAAGAAGAGGATGGTCCGCGTCGGATGTCTTGAAGATGCAGCCGCTCCGCGCCGGATGGATGAAGATAGAAGATGCCGCCTGGATGAAGACTTCTGTCCATCTGGAGGATCACTTCTGCCCGTCTGGAGGACCACTTCTGTCGGCTTTGTGGAGGACTTCGGCCCGGTTGGGTGAAGACTTCTCAAGGTAGGGTGATCTTCAAGGGGTTAGTGTTAGGTTTTTTTAAGGGGGGATTGGGTGGGTTTTAGAGTAGGGTTGGTTGTGTGGGTGGTGGGTTTTAATGTTAGGGGTTGTAATTTTTTTTTACAGGTAAAAGAGCTGATTACTTTGGGGCAATGCCTCGCAAAAGGCCCTTTTAAGGGCTATTTGTAATTTAGTGTAGGGTAGGGCTTTTTGGGGAGGCTTTTTTATTTTGTTAGGGGGATTAGATTAGGTGTAATTAGTTTAAAAATCTTGTAATTATTTTATTATTTTCTGTAATTTAGTGTTTTTTGTACTTTAGATACATTTTTTAATTGTATTTAATTGTATTTAGTTTAGGGAATTTATTTAATTGTAGTGTAGTGTTAGGTGTAATTGTAACTTAGGTTAGGTTTTATTTTACAGGTATATTTGTCTTTATTTTAACTAGGAAGTTATTAAATAATTATTAACTATTTAATAACTGTTGTACCTAGTTAAAATAAATACAAACTTGCCTGTAAAATAAATATAAACCCTAAGCTAGCTACAATGTAACTATTAGTTATATTGTAGCTAGCTTGTGGGTTTATTTTATAGGTAAGTATTTAGTTTTAAATAGGAATAATTTAGTTAATAATAGTAGTATTTATTTAGATTTATTTAAATTATATTTAAGTTAGGGGGTGTTAGGGTTAGACTTAGGTTTAGGGGTTAATAAATGTAGGTAGGTGGCAGTGGTGTAGGGGGGCAGATTAGGGGTTAATAAATATAATGTAGGTGGCGGCGGTGTAGGGGGCAGCAGATTAGGGTTTAATAAGTATATTGTAGGTGGCGATGGGCTCCGGGAGCGGCGGTTTAGGGGTTAATGATTGTATTTAGTTGCGGCGGGGTCCGGGAGCGGCGGTTTAGGGGTTAAACACTTTATTTAGTTGTGGCAGGGTCCAGGAACGGCGCTATAGGGGGTAAACAGTATAGTATAGTGTGGGTGTTTAGTGATAGGGTACCAAGAAAGCTGTAAAAAAGCCGAATAGCAGCGAGATCAATGACTGTTAGTTAACAACAGTCCGCTGCTCATCGCACCATATTTGGTGCGTGGCTTTTTGACAGCTTTTTTGGTAACTTTGGAGAGCGTATTCAGGTCCGCGGCAGCAATGTTAGGTGATCTTAGGCGAGCGTATTGGTGCCGTTGAATGCAAAATAGTCGACGCTTTGATAAATAGATGCCAATGTAAAAATAAACCCTGACATTATACAGATAAAGATGCACAGATATAGGTACAGCTGAACGAGTGTGCATACCTTGTCACTTGTCTCACACGCCCAGCACAAGTATTTGCTTATTGTCCAACTTGAATAATTGGAGCAGACAAAAAAAATAAAGAATAAATAAAGACATTTACTTTGTTTTTGGGAAACTAGCCAAACGTTTGTTAAAGGGACATAAAGCCCAACTTTTGTCTTTCATCATTGTGATAGAGCATACAGTTTTAAACAAAATATACCTACGTAGGCTCAAAAGCTTGTTTTGCCCTTGTAGACTCTATTCTCAGTCATCCTTGCAGCTAACGTGATGTCCCATAGTGAGTTATAGGGTTGCCAGGTGTCCATTATCTAACCGGACCGTCCGGTTTTTCAACCAACCTGTCCAGTAAACTATGTAGAAGAAAACCGGACACTTAAATGTCAGTTTTTTTTAAAACTAAAAACATCTTTGAGATGGCTCCTGCAATACAAATCCCCATGCTTTCTAGCAATTAATGCACAGGGTTAAGCAGCAGACAGTGCCCCCTCCTCTGTTATAGACCTCTGACATATGAAAGGTTCCCGGTTGCTGCTGGGGGCAGGGGGCTGCACAGAGAAGTGTGTACTGTTTACTTTCTCTCAGACAGAAAGGATATAACTGCCCACTTCCCTACTGGTCCTACATGTGTGAGATGTAAGCTGTCTGAAATATAGTGTGTGGAGTCACTTTTTTTTAGCCTCTTAAGACAAACTGTTTAACCCCTTGTCTGCTAGATGGCTGTATAAAGGAGATGTGCAGCCCTCTCTGGCAATTCAGGGGCTTAAACAGTGTGTTAGTTTTAAAAGTATTATATATTTTTAGTGTATTGTACAATAAAAAATGTAATCATCCACTTTGCTTATTTCTGGCATACAAGAATGTAATATATATATATATACAATATATATTGTATATAATATACACAGGGCTTTTTTGTAAAAGAAAAAGTGCCGGTACTCAAAAAAAAGGTGCCGGTACTCATTGATTTATGATTGATTTATTCTGTTCAGTAACTTTGAGAAAAGCAAAGGGACAAAATAATTTACAATGTTTGATGTATTTTGCAGCCCCCTCTTGTGAAAATTAATGTATTTACATCATGATTACAAATATTACCTCTTATGAGTTGGCAGAGGTGGGGGTACTCAGTACCAGTGAGTACCTCTCCAAACAAAATTATATATATATATATATATATATATATATATATATATATATATAAATGTGTGTGTGATTCATCTCCCACCATCCCCCCCATTATAGAGTGGGTGTCCAGTATTTTTATTGAGGACACCTGGCAACCCTAGTGAGTTACTTGCCTTTCCCATCATTAAGGGACTTAAACAATAAAATGAATGTTAGATATAATTATACATTCAAAGCAAAATTTAGACTGAGAATAATATGAAGTTATATTTTTAAAAATTATAGTAGTTTGTTAAATACTGAAGAGTTGAATGTTAAGTTGTACTCCCTTAAGTTATGGGTGCTGCCGCATTGTTCATAGGCTTCAAAGAATCAGAAGTCAGGTCTCCTTACCTTATCTCCTCTAATACAGGAGTAAACCACCTGCACAAGCAAATTCTTGCCACATGTACAGAAGAACAGAGCTAACAAATATATGAATTGTCTGGCAATATGTATGTCTGGAAAACTGCCTATAGAAGGCTAGATTATGAGTGGAGCCTCTAGAGTGATAACATCGCAAGACAGAGGTTTTTTTGTGTGCGTTGTGCTCATATTATGAGTTAAATGTAAAAAGTTATTGTGCAATTAAAAGAACCCGACACACACAAAAAGAGGAATTTAGAATATTGTGACCGTATTAACATATTCCCCCATAGACTTCAATGGAGTGCAAAAACTGAAAGAAACTAACACCGATACGTGTGCACTAAGCCAATCGAATTTATTTAAGAGCACTAAATCGGACATGAAATATGAATATTTCAAATTATAATGTTCTTCACATAGAAGAATATGTCCTATATGTTCTTAAAAATATTTTTATATATATCTCATGTTTTTTTGCTAAAATGTATATTATTATATATAGGTATAGGTATAGATAAACACATACAGTATATACAGTATATATATATATATATATATATATATATATAAATAGATATGAATATCTATTTAAAAATACATAGAACATTTTATTTTATGTGAAAAACATTGGAATGCAAAATATGTACACTACATACACAGTTAAACACATTATTAATAATAATAGTGAATAAAAATGTTTTTCAGGTTTTCCGGTATTTGACTGCAGAGGGCTCCAATGTACACACACACACACAAACATATATATATATATATATAAATCCAAAAGCAAAAAAGGCACTCACTGTTCATAATAAAATATAACTTTTAATAAGCCAAGTTTAAAACGACATAAAGTTTCGGTGTTCACATAACACCTTTGTCAAATGTCAAAAATAGACAACTTAATGCCCAACCACTCACCTATCATACCTTAACACCCATTACCTTAAATACAGTTTCACTTGGCGCTCCTGTACGCTGTTCTGCCCTGTGCGCAATGACGTCATGACGTTGCTGCGTTACGTAACGTGACCACATGATGTTAAGTCGCCCAATCAGGTTGCCATAGCAACTGGTAAACAATACCACCGTGGCTATATCGGGCAATTAAATCCCGTTTCCAAAAGTGAATGGGCATAACAGCCCATCAACAACATACTAGGCACTATACATTGGTCTGTAGTTACCAACCAAGCCAATCAAATTCATCTGGGTAAGATACGTATCTTAGGCAGATGAATTTGATTGGCTCTGATTCAATCCATGCAGATTTGCCGTTATTAGACCAATGCATCGCTCATATGTCCCTGCTATTCATGTTTGATCATTTTTTAAATTGTAATTACACGGGATTATAATAATATTTTTTTAATGATTTGCGCCCCTGTCGCATGATCTTCACTGTGAGCAATATGGGTTGCTGTGGTTGGTAACTACAGAATGGGTGTTAAGGTATGATAGGTGAGTGGTTGGGCATTAAGTTGTCTATTTTTGACATTTGACAAAGGTGTTATGTGAACACCGAAACGTTATGTCGTTTTAAACTTGGCTTATTAAAAGTTATATTTTATTATGAACAGTGAGTGCCTTTTTTGCTTTTGGATTTATGGACTTTGATTTAAGTGCACCCTGGCTGCTGTATAACCGTTTGATGTGCTGATCTGTTCTTGGGACTTTTTTGCTATTTTTTGGATTATGCACTCCAGCTTTATGAATATTGATAGATGAACTTTAATCACATTTTGGAAATTACAACTGAATTAACCAACTATATGCCATTCATATTTTGATTGTTTTAACTACACAGAGTACCATCAACATGGCTTCCATAGCAGTGGACATGGAGAATAGATACATGGATGAAGATTTTAATGCAGATCCCTTTGTATTCACGGATGAAGATGCAGACCGGATACGGGTTGCGGATGACCTCAGTGAGTTGAGGGGTGATACCCCCATTAATGTATACTATAAATTATTGAATTTACATAAAAAAGAGATCGATTACCATTTACATGCAGTCTATCTCTCAGGTTATCACCGCAAAAAGTACATACCGAGAGGTTTTAGGGTAAAAAATGTTCCCACACTAGGTAGACAAAACATGGATTTCTGTAAGAAGTGGTGCTCAATACTAAATAAGTGCTCCTATGACCTTATGTTATTGGTCATAGAAGAGGTCTGTAGACTTGAACATAAGATTAAAATAGAGATTGAGGCCACTAAATCACAGAGCTACCATGTTTTGTCGGAAGATAAAACCCAGGACTGGGTAACTAAACTTGATACTATGATTGCTAAGTACAGAGGTGAGTTGGTTGCATTTAAAAACAAAAAATTGAACACAGTTGAGAATGACTACAGGGATAGACATCTATATAGGTGGTTATATGGCAAGGAGGATCCCCCCATGAGATCAAGGCGCAGAAACCCACGGGCACGCAATAATCTTAGCCTTGTTGACACTAGTGGTGACTCATCAGACAATGAAAGGAGCACGGGTGATGTTGGTAATAGTGAGGGACTTACATCTAGTCAGTCACAGTCTTTTTCTGGGGTTGCTACCAGGTCAGCGGCGAAACTACCGATGACCGGAAATTTAAAAAAAACACAGACGCACGCACGTCAGGCGAGGCAAACACAAATCGCAAAAAACAGCCCAAAAAGAAGTGAATATAGTCTATAATTTAAGCAGTCGGTCTTTGAATGATGTGGAAATCTCAGTTTTGAATCGTGGGTTATCTTTTATTCCCATGCCTAGATGTGATAGATTTGACACCATTGTAGATATCCACAAGCTACAAAGACAGCTCAAGCTAAAAGACTACTTTAAAAATGACACTCAAGGTGTGATAACCAAATTCAAAAAACCATCAACATTTGAACCTGTAAACACACATCCCTCCATTAAGAATTTCACCAGAGTGGTATGTAATGAGATTCCCGACAAACTTCCTTTTCCCACTTACCCAAATTTAAATAGCGATGAGAGGTATGCTATTAAATCACTTAGCAATGATAATAGCATCATTATCCGCCCAGCGGATAAAGGTGGGTCAATAGTCCTACAGGATTATGTTGACTATAGGGCAGAAGCTTACAGACAGTTGTCTGACCATAGTGTATATGTTAAACTTTCGGGGAACCCAGGCAGAACATTTAAGAAACACATTGATGAATGCCTCTATAGAGGTCATGAAGCAGGGCTACTGACAGAACAGGAACTTGAGTTTCTAATCACTGATCACCCTAGAACACCAGTCCTGTATCTTCTGCCAAAAGTACATAAGACCTTGGACCATCCCCCTGGCAGACCAATTGTGTCTGCCAGGGACTCCTTGCTATCCAATTTGGCCATCTATATAGACTTCTACCTTCAACCGGTGGTTAAAGGAACACCTGCATATTTGCAGGATTCACCGAGTTTGTTGAATGTCCTAAGGGACTATACCACATTACAGGAGGGTGATATCCTGGTTACCATGGATGTGGACAGCCTCTACACCTCTATTCCCCATGGGGGGGGTGTGGCAGCTGTCAGATCCATGGTGACTGGGAACCCCCTCTATGAGGGTCCTCCCATTGAATTCCTGTGCGAACTACTTACCTTGTGCTTAGAGAAAAACTTTTTCAAGTTCGAGAATGGATACTTTTTGCAGGTGTCAGGGACGGCCATGGGTTCAAACATGGCACCCACATATGCCAATCTATATATGGCCTGGTACGAACAGACTCTAATGAGACCATTTGCTCATCCCCATATCAGATACTATACACTGTACATCGATGATGTCCTTCTGGTATGGGGGGGCAGCAATGAGGAACTACAGGAGTGGGTGACATGTTTGAACACCATGGACAGTCCCATAAGGTTCAAGTTAGAATTTAGTAATGAGACCATACATTTCCTGGATCTTAACATATATAAAATCATGTCTGAGGATGGTTGCTCATTTGGCACTTCGCTATATACGAAGCCAACCGATCGCAATTCTTTGTTAGAAGCAAGGAGTTTCCATCCCAGACATCAGAAAATGGGGATTATCACCTCTCAGCTGATGCGGGTCATTCGTAATAATAGTGAGGTACCCACTATGATTGATCAACTAACCATTATGGAAGAAAAGCTAGTAGCAAGAGGCTATGACAAAGGAACAGTCAGAAAAGTCAAGGAGGAATTGTTAAAAGACCCCAAGTGTAAAGGACATGATAAGCCTAAAATGGACACTGAAAGGCTTAATTTCGTGACCACTTATACTCCAACTAGCGACATACTTAAGAAATCGGCTCAGAAAAATTGGCCGATCCTGGAAACGGATCCAACTCTCCCCTTTAACAGGATGCAACCACCGAGGATGGTGTACCGCAGGGCTGAAAATTTGCGTGATGTACTGGTGAAGACTGATCCGGTCAGATGCTACCAGAAGGATAACTGGCTGAAGACGTCCAAGAATGGATGCTACACATGTGGTAATTGTACTACTTGCAATACCATGATGAGGGGCCAGACATTCCAGCATCCGCACACGAATAGGCGATTTACCATCCGTCACAGACTAACATGCACTAGTACATATGTCATCTATATGTTAGTCTGTCCATGTTCTCTGGTTTATATTGGTAAAACCATAACAAGTTTCAGGGACAGGATGGCTAACCACCGCTGTGCAATACGTGAGGCACTAAAAAAGGGGGAGTCGGAACAACCGGTCGCCAGGCATTTTGCTGAATGTAATCATAGCCTATCAAGCCTGAGGTCAATGTTAATCGACCATGTACCACCATTAAGAAGGGGTGGTGATAGGGATAACCGGTTGCTACAAGTGGAAACGAAATGGATCCATACGCTGGACACTCTGGTCCCTAGGGGCCTGAATACTGTCCTTGACTTTGGACCGTTCTACAACAAATAAATCTTCAACAGTACCTACCAATAATGGATGCATACTAAGTCACCCAGAACTATTCACATGGATTTTCATCCTAGTGGGTCCTTACGGGTTTCTGATCATGCTCCAGGAGGCAAGAATTAATAGGGTTTGAATGTAGAAAGAGTAGTGGGTAAGATACGTATCTTAGGCAGATGAATTTGATTGGCTCTGATTCAATCCATGCAGATTTGCCGTTATTAGACCAATGCATCACTCATATGTCCCTGCTATTCATGTTTGATCATTTTTTAAATTGTAATTACACGGGATTATAATAATATTTTTTTAATGATTTGCGCCCCTGTCGCATGATCTTCACTGTGAGCAATATGGGTTGCTGTGGTTGGTAACTACAGACCAATGTATAGTGCCTAGTATGTTGTTGATGGGCTGTTATGCCCATTCACTTTTGGAAACGGGATTTAATTGCCCGATATAGCCACGGTGGTATTGTTTACCGGTTGCTATGGCAACCTGATTGGGCGACTTAACATCATGTGGTCACGTTACGTAACGCAGCAACGTCATGACGTCATTGCGCACAGGGCAGAACAGCGTACAGGAGCGCCAAGTGAAACTGTATTTAAGGTAATATGTGTTAAGGTATGATAGGTGAGTGGTTGGGCATTAAGTTGTCTATTTTTGACATTTGACAAAGGTGTTATGTGAACACCGAAACGTTATGTCGTTTTAAACTTGGCTTATTAAAAGTTATATTTTATTATGAACAGTGAGTGCCTTTTTTGCTTTTGGATTTATGGACTTTGATTTAAGTGCACCCTGGCTGCTGTATAACCGTTTGATGTGCTGATCTGTTCTTGGGACTTTTTTTTATATATATATATATATATATATATATATATATATACATCCACATATGTATCTGTGCATTTGTGTTTTACTGTATATGTACTGTACATATTTAAAATTCTAATGTTCTTCAATTACATGTCCTTTCTACTGTAAATACATATTTCTATATGTATATATATATATCTGTATATACCTATATATCTATGCATATAGATATAGGTATAGATATGTATTTTACATGAACAGTATCAGACATACAGTATATAGAAATATGTATTTAATAATAAAAAGTACATACTCCTCACCATTGCCCTAACATGTTTCACCGTACACTCGACTTTCCCCCCTTTGCCCCCTTTGAGAAAGCCGAGTGTACGGCGAAACATGTTAGGGCAATGGTGAGGAGTCAGGGAGCTCCTGTGTTTGTTAGGGCTAGTTGAACCTGTGGTAACATTTGTTATTAAACGATCGGTTCAGTCATAACGCTTATAGGCAATTACAAACAACTTTTCTATTTCTAACTCATGCAGGAAAGGCTCATTAGAAAATGTGTAACTGGACCAGGATATTTATAAAATCTTGCTAACGATAATGTTATACAACGAGCACTAAACAGGGCAATTATTCATTACAAAACATTTTTTGCTAAACTGTAGCTTGTTAATACAATAGATCTAGATACAGCATTAAGGTACAAGTCTTAGCAGCAGCGTTACTTAAAGGCATCAGCATAGCAGTTAAGCACAAGCCAGCCGGATGTTAGACCAAGACAAACTACACGCCAAATATCAGGGTGTCTAATTAAAGACAAATTTTAATCCTGATTATATAAGCGCAATTATCTATGTATCTAACTTAGCTGTGTGAAACTTGCATAACCTATATGGACCAAATTTATTAATACTTTAGCAACAAGTTGTACAGAAGCCGGATACCTACTCAAGTATACCTGTTATATATGTGCTATCTTGCAAACTTAGTACAAACAGAGGTATCGGTATGAACTTGTTCATTATGAATAATATTGTCTGATGTGATTTACCACGCTTTGGAAACAAAGCATCAAGCTATTGTTTAGTAATCTAATATAGTATGCTGTATTCAGAACTAAGATTTGCTGCTCACAAAAACGTATTTTAGTGCAAAATAACACTGCCAAGCACAGCATTAAACGCTGCTCTCTCTCATTTGTATATCAGATGTTATTTACTATACAGCAAACCTATAACAAGCTGCAGCATCAGTGGTTCATTGATTTGTGAAATACCAAATCATATTTAATCTGATTTAATGAATTAAATCTTTACCATATAAGATTATTCACAATTATTGGCAAGCCTATAAACATATTTTGGATAGCAGAATTTTTACAAACTAATATATAGCAGCTACAATCTGCAATCACCATAAACTAAGAGAGATTATTCATAACTCAGGAATTGTTACAAACTAAGAGATAGCTGTTAAACGAAGTTATTTTCATACATATGTATTCATATGTTATGCCAAGGTATAATGTTGTAGTCTGTAAGATATTTAACAGACAAACATAAATACCTCAAGTATGCACCAATCACACTGAGAACCAATGTTTTTTGCCCTGTTCATATTTATGTGCTCAATATAACTCTGAATATATTATATTAACTAGTAAGATTGGGGTAAAACTTAAACTTTATTGGCTTTAGATGTTTTTCACTGCAATCAATTTATGGTGGAATAAAGTTTGGGATAACTAATCTGATGAATACGTTCAACACAAGAAATACTGGGTATCTCTAACATTACAGTGAGTTACTATATCCAGCCCAGTTACTTATACCCCAATTATACAACAACTTTGAATTGTTATACACCAACACTTCAGTGTTACAAGATATACAAATGTATCACGCCCCAGGCAGCTATTGTTTTTAATTGCACATCCCTTTATTTTATCTCCTGTTTTTTTGCGTAATTAATAAAAGTTATGTTTTAATTATCCCAGCGTACTTCCCTTACCATTTGGCATAATATCTTTCTATACATATATACACAATTTGTGTCAGATGACTATATGAGTGCTATACATGTATTCTTCTTTGGTCTTTTTGCCCATGTTCTTTCTGTGATTTATAGAAATATGTATTTACAATAAAAAGGGCATTATCCGGCAAGTGAAGAACATTGAAATGTTAAATATGTACAGTAAATATACATCTCATATGTACATACACACACACACACACACATAATGTGTATATATATATATATATATATATATATATATATATATATATATATATATATATATATATACAGGTAGCCCTCAGTTTACGCCGGGGTTAGGTTCCAGAAGGAATGGTTGTAAATCGAAACCGTTGTAAATTGAAACCCAGTTTATAATGTAAGTCAATGGGAAGAAAGGGAGTTAGGTTCCAGGCCCCTCTCAAAATTGTCATAAGTAACACCTAATACATTATTTTTAAAGCTTTGAAATTAAGACTTTACATGCTAAACAGCATTATAAACCTAATAAAATAATCACACAACACAGAATACATCATTAAACTAAGTTAAATGAGCAAAAACATTTGCTAAGCAGCATTATAAACCTAATAAAATAATCGCACAACACAGACTTTACTTGCATTTTTCTGCAAACAGTTATTACTATGCATTCCAATCTGGACTGATTTATAGACAGGAAGATCTTGTTTCTTTGAAATCTGTTTGATAGCTCAGGTCTGGTTAAACTGATTAATTTCAGCTTGCTTGGCTTGCATATATTTGCTGCAACACAAGCGGAAAGCTCCACCTACTGGCTTTTTTAATCAATGCACTCCTCAATGCTTTTCAATAGCAGTCACATGATTGGAAAAAAAGGTTGTTATTCTGAAACGGTGCAAATTGAACCGTTGTAAACCGAGGGCCACCTGTATATATATTTATATTTAAACGTGTATGTATGCATATATATGTTAAAGCCCTTTGCAGACCGCATATATTTGAGCCCTTATAATTTTTTAATGCAATTTTTAAAAAATATTATTTATCAGACAGTGTTATTATGACCGTAACATTTAAATGTATTTTTGAAGTGTTTTGTGCAACTTGAGGCACGTTATACTCGATTGCGCTCAAGCAAATGCGTTAACTTTCAACAAGTAATATGAGCGCTATTTCTGTTGCGCGCAAAAAGCCAATAAAATCATTAATATCGTTTTGAACATTTAGCGTGCCACTTGTAATCTTGCCCACAGTGAGCAATTGAGCCTTTGCACAAAGCTTACTTTTGTAACAGGAACAGGTTGTTTAAACAGTGGGGGCTGGGGTGACTGTGGAAAGAGGGTTAATGTATATTTTTAAACTATTCAAAAGAGAGGTAAGGTAAGTAAAAGAACTGATTTTTTAATATGTTTAAATATATTTAAAATGTTCTCATTATTATAGTGACTTCTACTATCTCTGTCCAAACTGGGACTCAAACCATCATTTCATTTCTTATAGTTTACACTAGACCTGTGCATTTGGCAATTTGTTTCCTAAACGACTGCCGAATATGGCCACGAGTAGGCGGCATTTGGCACTTTTTGCCACCAGATTTGTTTGTGTGAAAGTGCAACATAAAAATATCTGGATTTGCACAAATCTTTGTGTGTTGTACTCTCACACAAGTAAATCTGTCACTGAATACAGCCAAGTGCCACTACTGGTGACAATATTCTGCATTCATTTAGCAAAGCAATCTGAGCATACACATGACTAGCTTAAAAAGTTGCAGCACAGCTATGCTCTGAACAATCCTGATAGTGTTAATGAATTCTACTTATTTTCTCTCTAGAAATTATGGTTAAATTTAGGGAAAATGCCAGATAAGGTCATTTTAAACATTTCTGCAAATAGTTTCCTAAGCGCTGTACCAAAGAGATATCCTGCAGTCTGAAAAGCAGAAAGTAACTCAACAATTTCTAAGTAAACCATAGAACTTAGAAATGGGTACATACCTTAAAAGCTGCAATATGAGCAGAGCAAACCCATGTTGTTTTGCAAATGATTCATACAGTCCATGCACAGGGCAGTTCTACTCCTTCCCTGAGGATATGACATTCTCACTTCTTCCTATGCTGAACACAAGGGCTGGGCTTTCTCCATGAGCACATTATGCCAACACCACACAGAAAATGAACCACAAATTATAACTTACAAACCTTCTTAATTTTGCTAAAAACAACCAACATATTTTTCAGTGCACTACTGCACTATGAATCACAAACAATACACAGACTCCCCCCCCCCCCCCAGGATTAACATTTTTTAATTTGTAAACAATACAAATGCACATGGATAGAGTAGTAGCAGTGTCTTAAAGGGACAGAAAATACTTTGTATTTCTGTCAAAAATATTTTGCACCATTTTGTAATTTGAAATTAAAGTTATCTGATATGCTTGACAGGATGTGTAAGGAGAAAGCAAAAACCATTTTTTTATGGTACTGAAAGTTCCTTTATTTGTGTGCAGTGTTTGGCGCGCAGAGTGCCTCAGGCAGCCCAGGGCAGAACACCATTTTATCACTGAGGTGATTTTTTACAATAGTATGCTAGCTATCCGGCATAATGCTACCTGGCCTGCACTGCTATTGGCTAAGGGGTGGAAACATCACCTTACTAAAAAATAGTGTTCTGCCGTGGGCTGCCTATGGAGCTCAGCAAAAATTGTGATATTTGTGTTTTTACCATATTGCACAGCACTAGTAAAGCAACATCCATTCCACACTCAAAAAATGATTTCCATAGCACCGTATTACAGGTTGTGCAGTATGGCTGAAATACTTGCGTTACAGCCTATACCGACACTATCCATTCCGCGATCTGAGACCAGTAGTTATGGATTTTGCAAAACAAAAATGTTTCACAAAACTCACAACAAAAATGTTACAAAGTACACTAACACCCATAAACTACCTATTAACCCCTAAACTGCCACCCTCCCGCATCGCAAATACTGTATTACACCTATTAACCCCTAATCCGCCACCCACCCACATTGTGACTATTAAATAAACCTATTAACCCCTAATCCGCCGCCCACCCACATCGCTAACACTATAAAAACTAGACTTGTGCAGTTTCGAAAAATTTGGTTCAGTTCGGATCGATTCGGACCGATTCGAATTTCGGTTCGGATCGATTCGAAATTCGGAAGAAATCGAATGAATTCGTTTCAGATTCATTCGGATTCTTTCGGATTCGTGGAAAATTCGGTTTGATTCGGTTTTGATTCGGTTCGAATCGAATCGGAATTTCAGAATTTCGGTCAGTGTTAAGTGGGATGTGCTGTGTATTACACTAGTATACTGTACAATACTAGTGTAATACACGGCCATCCGAATCCATCCGAATCTACCGAATAAATTCAAATGGATTCGGATTTATTTGGTAGATTCGGCACTACCGCAATTCGGAAATTCGAATCGATCCAAATTTCCGAATTGCGGTAGTGTCGAATCTACCGAATAAATCAGAATCGATTCGAATTTATTCGGTAGATTCGGATGGATTCGGATGGCCATGTATTACACTAGTATTGTACAGTATACTAGTGTAATACACAGCACATCCCACTTAACACTGAATGAAATTCTGAAATTCCGATTCGATTCGAACCGAATCGAAACCGAATCAAACCGAATTTTCCACGAATCCGAAAGAATCCGAATGAATCCAAAACAAATTCATTCGATTTCTTAAGAATTCGAATCGATCCGAACCGAAATTCGAATCGGTCCGAATCGATCCGAACTGAACCAAATTTTTCGAAACTGCACAAGTCTAGTTTTTATAGTGTTAGCGATGTGGGTGGGCGGCGGATTAGGGGTTAATAGGTTTATTTAATAGTCACAATGTGGGTGGGTGGCGGACCGAATCGAATCGCACATGTCTAATAAAAACCTATTAACCCCTAAACCTCAAGCCCCCCACATCGCAACTAATAAACTAAACCTATTAACCCCTACACCGTCGGCCCTCCACATCGCAAAAAAATAAATTAAGCTATTAACCCCTAAACCTAACACCCCCCTAACTTTAAATTAAAAGTTACAATATAACTATCTTAAAATAAATATAAACTTACCTGTGAAATAAAAAACATCTCAAGATTAAACTATAAATTAACCTAACATAACTTATTCTAATAAAATAAAATAAACTGACAATTAAAAATCCCAAATTACATGATTAAAAAACCTAACACTATGAAAAAATAAAAAACCTAAATTACAAATTTAAATAAACCAAATACTATGAAAAAAAATTAAAAATCTAACATTACAAAAAAAACGCTAAAATTAAGAAAAAAACTAAGCACTAATGGCGAGATTACAAGTTTTGCGTTAGCCTTAAAAAGCAGCGTTGAGAGGACCCAACGCTGCTTTTTTTCTAACGCTGGAATTACAAGTTTGGCAGGTAGAGGCTCACCGCTCACTTTTCTTCCGCGACTCGAGGCTACCGCAAATCCCCTTACGTCAACTGCGTATCCTATCTTTTTAATGGGATTTGGCTAACGCTGGTATTACAAGTCTTGGAGAAAGTGAGCGGTAGAGCCTCTACCTTCAAGACACCTACTGCATATAAAAGTCAGTAGTTAAGAGTTTTATGGGCTAACGCCGGAACATAAAGCTCTTAACTACAGTGCTACAAAGTACACTAACACCCATAAACTACCTATGAACCCCTAAACCGAGGCCCCCCCACATCGCAAACACTATAATAAAATTATTTAACCCCTAATCTGCTGTCCCTAACATCGCTGCCACCTACCTACAATTATTAACCCCTAATCTGCCGCCCCCAACGTCACCGCTACTATAATAAAGTTATTAACCCCTAAACCTAAGTCTAACCCTAACCCTAACACCCCCCTAAGTTAAATATAATTTAAATAAATCTAAATAAAATTACTATCATTAAATAAATTAATCCTGTTTAAAACTAAATACTTACCTATAAAATAAACCATAAGATAGCTACAATATAATTTAATAATTACATTGTAGCTATTTTACGATTTATATTTATTTTACAGGCAACTTTGTATTTATTTTAACTAGGTACAATAGCTATTAAATAGTTAATAACTATTTAATAGCTACCTAGTTAAAATAATTACAAAATTACCCGTAAAATAAATCCTAACCTAAGTTACAAATACACCTAACACTACACTATCAATAAATTAATTAAATAAATTAACTACAATTATCTAAACTAAAATACAATTAAATAAACTAAACTATATTACAAAAAAAACACTAAATTACAAAAAATAAAAAAATATTACAAGAATTTTAATCTAATTACACCTAATCTAAGCCCCCTAATAAAATAAAAAAGCCCCCCAAAATAATAAAATTCCCTACCCTATACTAAATTACAAAAGTAATCAGCTCTTTTACCAGCCCTTAAAAGGGCTTTTTGTGGGGCATTGCCCCAAAGTAATCAACTCTTTTACCTGTAAAAAAAAATACAAGACCCCCCTTAACATTAAAACCCACCACCCACACACCCCTACTCTAAAACCCACCCAATCCCCCCTTAAAAAAACCTAACACTAACCCCCTGAAGATCACCCTACCTTGAGCCGTGTTCACTCAGCCGGGCCGAATTCTTCATCCAATCCGGGCGATGTGGTCCTCCATCCAGTAGAAGTCTTCATCCAAGCGGGGCAGAAGAGGTCCTCCATCCGGCAGAAGTCTTCATCCAAGCGGGGCAGAAGAGGTCCTCCATCCGGCAGAAGTCTTCATCCAAGCGGGGCAGAAGTGGTCCTCCATCCAGCAGAAGTCTTCATCCAAGAGGGGCAGAAGAGGTCCTCCATCCGGCAGAAGTCTTCATCCAAGCGGGGCAGAAGAGGTCCTCGCATTCTATTGGCTGATCCAAACAGCCAATCGGATTGAACTTTCCTACCTTAATTCCAGCCAATCGTAATTCGAGGGACGCCATCTTGGATGACGTCATTTAAAGGAACCTTCATTCGTCGTTAGTCCGTCGGCCGAGGAGGATGTTCCGCGTCGGAGGTCTTGAAGATGGAGCCGTGGATGGATGAAGACTTCTGCCGGATGGAGGACCTCTTCTGCCCAGCTTGGATGAAGACTTCTGCCGGATGGAGGACCTCTTCTGCCCCGCTTGGATGAAGACTTCTGCCAGATAGAGGACCACATCGCCCGGATTGGATGAAGAATTCGGCCCGGCTGGGTGAACACGGTTCAAGGTAGGGTGATCTTCAGGGGGTTAGTGTTAGGTTTTTTTAAGGGGGATTGGGTGGGTTTTAGAGTAGGGCTGTGTGGGTGGTGGGTTTTAATGTTAAGGGGGGTCTTGTATTTTTTTTTTACAGGTAAAAGAGCTGATTACTTTGGGGCAACGCCCCGCAAAAAGCCCTTTTAAGGGCTGGTAAAAGAGCTGATTACTTTTGTAATTTAGTATAGGGTAGGGAATTTTATTATTTTGGGGGGCTTTTTTATTTTATTAGGGGGCTTAGATTAGGTGTAATTAGATTCAAATTCTTGTAATATTTTTTTATTTTTTGCAATTTAGTGTTTGTGAACCACAAATTATAACTTTCAAACCTTCTTTATTTTGCTAAAAACAACCAAAATATTTTTCAGTGCACTACTGCACTATGAATAACAAACAATACACAGACTCCCCCTCCCCCCCAGGATTAACATTTTTTACTTTGTAAACAATACAAATGCACATGGATAGAGTAGTAGCAGTGTCTTAAAGGGACAGAAAATTGTTTGTATTTCTGTCAAAAATATTTTGCACCATTTTGTAATTTGAAATTAAAGTTATCTGATATGCTTGACAGGATGTGTAAGGAGAAAGCAAAAACCTTTTTTTTTTTATGGTGGTGACTCGTGAGAGTCCACGAGCTGTTATGTATGGAATATATATTCCTACCAGAAGGAGGCAAATTTTCCCAAGCCTATAAATACCCCTCCCACCTCACACATACCTCAGTTTTACAAATAGCCAAGTGGTGAGGTGTTTAAGGAGTAAACGCCAATAATGAGGAGCAGGAGAAAAGTTGTAATTTAAACAAAATATAACCCCACCACCATGAAATAAATTAATTTATGTTTTCTTTCATATAGGTGGCGAGAGTCCACAAGCTGTTACATATAGGGATATAATACCCAAAATGTGGAAGTCTACGAGTAAGAAAGGGAGGGATAAAATAAAAACAGTTTTTTTTCGCGGAGAAATTAAATCCAGAACCTAAAATAATGTATTTTATGACAATACTCAAAATATAGGCAGAATTATCAAACTGAAACAACTGCCTGAAGGACCTTTTTACCAAAAGCTGCTTCTGACAAAGCAAAAACACCAATATGGTAAAATACTTCATACTGAAAGTTCCTTTATTTGTGTGCAGTGTTTGGCGCACAGAGCGCCTCAGGCAGCCCAGGGCAGAACACTATTTTATCACTGAGGTGATTTTTTTACTATAGTATGCTAGCTATCCGGTATAATGCTACCTGGCCTGCACGGCTATTGGCTAAGGGGTGGAAACATCACCTTACTGAAACCTCAAGCCCCCCACATGGCAACTAATAAACTAAACCTATTAACCCCTACACCGCCGGCCCTCCACATCGCAAAAAAATAAATTAAGCTATTAACCCCTAAACCTAACACCCCCCTAACTTTAAATTAAAAGTTACAATATAACTATCTTAAAATAAATATAAACTTACCTGTGAAATAAAAAAAATCTTAAGATTAAACTATAAATTAACCTAACATAAAGTTTCTAATAAAATAAAATAAACTGCCAATTAAAAATCCCAAATTACATGATTAAAAAAACCTAACACTATGAAAAAATAAAAAACCTAAATTACAAATTTAAATAAACCTAATACTATGGAAAAAAAAATAAAAAATCTAACATTACAAAAAAACGCTAAAATTAATAAAAAAAAAAAAACACTAACGGCGAGATTACGAGTTTTGCATTAGCCTTAAAAAGCAGCGTTGAGAGGACCCAACGCTGCTTTTTTCTAACGCTGGTATTACAAGCTTGGCAGGTAGAGGCTCACCGCTCACTTTTCTTTCGCGACTTGAGGCTACCGCAAATCCCCTTACGTCAATTGCGTATCCTATCTTTTTAATGGGATTTGGCTAACGCTGGTATTACAAGTCTTGGAGAAAGTGAGCGGTAGAGCCTCTACCTCCAAGACACCTACCACATATAAAAGTCAGTAGTTAAGAGTGGCTAATGCCGGAACATAAAGCTCTTAACTACAGTGCTACAAAGTACACTAACACCCATAAACTACCTATGAACCCCTAAACCGAGGCCCCCCCCACATCGCAAACACTATAATAAAATTATTTAACCCTTAATCTGCTGACCGGACATTGCCGCCACCTACATTATCCCTATGAACTCCTAATCTGCTGCCCCTAACATCCTCCATCTGCCAGAAGTCTTCATCCAAGCGGGGCAGAAGAGGTCCTCCATCCGGTAGAAGTCTTCATCCAAGCGGGGCAGAAGAGGTCCTCCATCCGGTAGAAGTCTTCATCCAAGCGGGGCAGAAGAGGTCCTCCATCCGGCAGAAGTCTTCATCCATCCACGTCGGAGGTCTTGAAGATGGAGCCGCGGATGGATGAAGACTTCTGCCGGATGGAGGACCTCTTCTGCCCCGCTTCCTCCTCCTCGGCCGACGGACTAACGACGAATGAAGGTTCCTTTAAATTACGTCATCCAAGATGGCGTCCCTCGAATTCCAATTGGCTGATAGGATTCTATCAGCCAATCGGAATTAAAGTAGGAAAAATCCGATTGGCTGATTTAATCAGCCAATCGGATTGAAGTTCAATCCAATTGGCTGATTGGATCAGCCAATAGAATTGACCTCGCATTCTATTGGCTGATCCAATCAGCCAATCGGATTGGACTTCAATTCGATTGGCTGATTAAAACAGCCAATCAGATTTTTCCTACCTTAATTCCGATTGGCTGATAGAATCCTATCAGCCAATCGTAATTTGAGGGACACCATCTTGGATGACGTCATTTAAAGGAACCTTCATTCATCGTTAGTCCGTCGGCCGAGGAGGATGTTCCACGTTGGAGGTCTTGAAGATGGAGCAGCGGATGGATGAAGACTTCTGCCGGATGGAGGACCTCTTCTGCCCCGCTTGGATGAAGACTTCTGCCGGATGGAGGACCTCTTCTGCCCCGCTTGGATGAAGACTTCTGCCGGATGGAGGACCACATCGCCCGGATTGGATGAAGAATTCGGCCCGGCTGGGTGAACACGGCTCAAGGTAGGGTGATCTTCAGGGGTTAGTGTTAGGTTTTTTTAATGGGGGATTGGGTGGGTTTTAGAGTAGGGGTGTGTGGGTGATGGGTTTTAATGTTGGGGGGGGGCTTGTATTTTTTTTTACAGGTAAAAGAGCTGATTACTTTGGGGCAATGCCCCACAAAAAGCCCTTTTAAGGGCTGGTAAAAGAGCTGATTACTTTTGTAATTTAGTATAGGATAGGGAATTTTATTATTTTCGGGGGCTTTTTTAATTTATTAGGGGGCTTAGATTAGGTGTAATTGGATTAAAATTCTTGTAATATTTTTTTATTTTTTGTAATTTAGTGTTTGTTTGTTTTTGTAATATAGTTTAGTTTATTTAATTGTATTTTAGTTTAGATAATTGTAGTTAATTTATTTAATTAATTTATTGATAGTGTAGTGTTAGGTTAGGATTTATTTTACGGGTAATTTTGTAATTATTTTAACTAGGTAGCTATTAAATAGTTATTAACTATTTATTAGCTATTGTACCTAGTTAAAATAAATACAAAGTTGCCTGTAAAATATATATAAATCCTAAAATAGCTAAAATGTAGTTATTAAATTATATTGTAGCTATCTTATGGTTTATTTTATTGGTAAGTATTTAGTTTTAAATAGGATTAATTTATTTAATGATAGTAATTTTATTTAGATGTATTACATTTTATTTAACTTAGGGGGGTGTTAGGGTTAGGGTTAGACTTAGGTTTAGGGGTTAATAACTTTATTATAGTAGTGGCGACGTTGGGGGTGGCAGATTAGGGGTTAATAATTGTAGGTAGGTGGCAGCGATGTTAGGGACGGTACAGTAGGGGTTAATGCAATTTATTATAGTGTTTGCGAGGCGGTAGTGCAGCGGTTTAGGGGTTAATACATTTATTATAGTGGCGGCGATGTCCGGTCGGCAGATTAGGGGTTAATAAGTGCAGGTAGGTGGCGGCGACGTTGGGGGCGGAAGATTAGGGGTTAATAAATATAATATAGGTGTCGGCGACGTAAGGGGCATCAGATTAGGGGTTCATAAGTATAATGTAGGTGGCGGCGGTGTCCAGAGCGGCAGATTAGGGGTTAATAAATATAATGCAGGTGGCGACGATGTTGGGGACGGCAGAGTAGAGGTTAATAAGTGTAAGGTTAGGGGTGTTTAGACTCGGGGTTCATGTTAGGGTGTTAGGTGTAGACTTAGAAAGTGTTTCCCCATAGGAAACAATAGGGCTGCGTTAGGAGCTAAAGGCTGCTTTTTTGCAGGTGTTAGGTTTTTTTTCAGTCAGCTCAGCCCCATGGTATCCTATGGGGAAATCATGCACGAGCACGTTTTAGCCAGCTTACCGCTACCGTAAGCAACGCTGGTATTACAGGTAGAAGTGGAGCTAAATTTGCTCACTTTTCTGAGGCTAACGCAGCCATTCAGAAAACTTGTAATACCAGCGTTGTTTAAAGTAAGCGCTGGAAAAAAAGGCTCTTTAGCCCGCAAGTTTTTACCGACAAAACTAATCTAGGCGTTTGATTACAAAAATTAAAAATGAAATTATCCAAAATAAAAATTACACCTGATCTAATAGCCCTATAAAAACCTAAACCCCCCAAAATAAAAACACCCCCTAACTTAACAATAAACTACCAATAGCCCTTAAAAAAAACAACCAACCCCCCAAAATAAAAAACTAAGTCTAAAAAATCCTAAACTACTAATTGTCCCTAAATGGGCATTTGTATGGGCATTGCCATTAAAAGGGCATTCAGCTCTTTGACTGCCCTTAAAAAACACCCCAAAAAATAAAAACCTAACACTACCCCCAGAAAATCTACTCATGGTTCCTGAAGTTCGGACATTTATCTTCATCCAGGCGACGTTTAGCGCTGTAGGTCTAATGTGGTGTCAGGTTAGCTCGATATCGGTGTTAGTTTTTTTTAAAAGTGCGCTTGATTGAAGTCTATGAGGAGAAGTTAACGGGGTCATGATATCCGAAGTCCTGAAGAAAGCGCACATTGGGTTTTCACTCATGCGCTAACTTTTCCCTTTCTACTTGTAATACGCTTGCTAATACGGATGCTTTTAGTGGCACTAGCGGAAAAAATATTTAGTGCACTACTTAATCTGGCCTTATTACTTTTGTGTAAAAATTCTGCTTGCCCAACGCTTCCTAGAGTGGCCAAAAAGCAAAATCTGCAATCAAGCTTTTCTTCAAAATGCAGAAAACTGCATAAACCATCTACAAACAAGAAAGTAATTATTTAAAACAATGAACACAGTGAAGGCCATATTTTCAGTACTCGCCAGCACCTTCAGCCCCCACAACAAGAATTTTCTTTCAGAGCACCATCTAAGTCACTTAGCAGACAGATGAATGCATTGTATATAACAATTAATGGTGGCCTAAATGACATGTTACCTATCATTTAAAAGAGAGTAATACCCTATTTCATTTGAGGGATATTTTACTTGTTGTGAAGTATGCTGTCTTTAGGAGAGAGGACATTTCCTGTTGGAAAAAAGGGGCCCCCTTTTCAAAACAAGGTCTTATGCCTATCTGTGTTTTATCTAACACCTCCCTTGTGCATTAACAAGCAAATAAGGGAAAGTGACCTCTCCTTCAAAAAGTTGAATCTCTTCTTTTAACAGCTCTGCTCTACCAACCCAAAACCTCTTTGGTGTTCAGTGGATAACTGTTTTTTTTATGGCGATTACCTGCATCATGTAGAGGCAAGTGCCTAATCCTTATAAAGCGGGCTTCCTTCTCTTTCAAATATGTGGCCACTTGTTACTTTATTTCATACAGGGAGATAGGGCCTCCTTCAGCCAAAACTCCATTTTGGCTGCTTTATATAATGATATTATTATGGTGATCACAAACATATTAGAAGCAAAAGCCAGCCATCATTTAAAACAGCAGACTGCCCTCTGTCTCATACCCATGTGGTGCAGGGTGTCAATAGCTTAGCCAAAGTCTAACTCCAAATCAGATCTTTATTATCTTCTTGCTACTACTTAAAATAGAAAAATAAAAAACACTATTCCGTTTTGATAGCATACCTTAAACCTAAGGGGCTGAGAAAAACAAAACATTTTGCTTACCTGATAAATTTCTTTCTTTCCGGATATGGTGAGTCCACGGCTTGAGTAATTACTGTTGGGAATATCACTCCTGGCCAGCAGGAGGAGGCAAAGAGCACCACAGTTAAACTGCTAAGAATCACTCCCTTACCCACAACCGCAAGTCATTCGACCAATGGGAAATAGAGAAAAAGGAGTAACACAAGAAGTAGAGGTGCCTGAGGGTATAGTCAAAGGAACAACTGTCTTAAAATAAAGGGTGGGCCTGTAGACCATATCCGGAAAGATACATTTATCAGGTAAGCATACATTTTATTTTTATTTCCTTAGATATGGTGAGTCCATGGCTTGAGTAATTTCTGTTGGGAACCAATACCCAAGCTAGAGGACATGGATAAATAGGGAGGGACAAGACAGGCAGTCCTAAAAAGAAGACACCACTGCTTGAAGAACCTTTCTCCCAAAAGAATTTGGAAAAATTTGGAAAAAATTTGGAAAAAGTATGTAGAGAAGACCAAGTTGCAGCCTTGCAAATTTGTTCCACAGAAGTTTCATTTTTGAAAGCCCAAGAAGAAGAAACAGCTCTTGTGGAATGAGCCGCAATTCTCTCAGAAGGCTGCTGTCCAGCAGTCTCATAAGCCAAATGAATTATACTTTGTAACCAAAATGAAAGAGTAGTATCAGTAGCTTTCTGACCTTTACGTTTCCCAGAGAAACAGACAAAGAGGGCAGAGGACTGGTGAAAATCCTTAGTCGCCTGTAAGTAGAATTTAAGAGCACGTACAACATCCAAATTGTGTAACAAAGCTTTTTTGGAAGAAGGATTAGGACAAAGAGAGGGAACAACAATTTCCTGATTGATATTTCTATTAGAAACAACCTTAGGAAGGAAACCTAATTTAGTACGAAGATCCGCCTTATCGGCATGAAAAATCAGATAAGGGGAATCCCACTGCAGAGCTGAGACTTCCGAGACTCTTTGAGCAGAAGAAATAGCAACAAGAAACAAAACCTTCCAAGATAACAACTTAATGTCTATGGAATGCAATGGATGAAACAGAGCCAGCTGTAAAACTTTAAGAACAAGGTTAAGGATCCAAGGAGGAACAACAGACTTAAAGACAAGCCTTATTTTGACCAAGGCCTGACAAAAAGATTGCACATCTGGCACATCCGCCAAGTGTTTATGTAGTAAAACTGATAAAGCAGAAATCTGACCATTCAGGGTACTGTCTGACAATCCGTTTTCCAGGCCTTCCTGAAGAAAAGATATATTTCTAGGAATTCTAATTCTACTCCAAGAGTAGCCCTTGGAATCACACAAATAAATATATTTACGCCATATCTTATGGTAAATCTTTCTAGTAACAGGCTTGCGAGCCTGAATCATGGTCTCAATGACCGACTCAGAAAAACTACGCTTAGACAAAATTAAGCGTTCAATCTCCAAGCAGTCAGCTTCAGAAAAACAAGATTTGGATGAAGGAAGGGACCCTGAATCAGGAGGTCCTTCTTCAGAGGTAGTCTCCAAGGTGGAAGAGATGACATCTCCACTAGGTATGCAAACCAGATCCTGCGAGGCCACGCAGGGGCTATTAGAATCACTGACGCCCACTCCTGTTTGATACAAGCAATGACTTGTGGAAGGAGAGCAAACGAAAGAAACAGGTATGCTAACCTGAAAACCCAAGGAACTGCCAGAGCATCTATTAGAACGGCCTGCGGATCTCTTGACCTTGAGCCGTACCTTGGAAGCTTAGCGTTCTAACGGGAAGCAATCAGATCTAACTCCGGCACCACCTATTTGAGGACTAAGCTGGAAAACACCTCCGGATGGCGTTCCCACTCCCCGGGATGAAAAGTCTGGCTGCTCAAAAAATCTGCTTCCCAGTTTTCTACACCTGGGGGTCTATTTATTATTGTGTGGGTGGACATGATCCGCTGTAGTGGATCATGTCCGCCGCACATCAATAAATGCCGACAACGCTGTCGGCACTTATCATTGCACCAGCAGTTCTTGTGAACTGCTGGTGAAATACCGACGCCTGTAGATTCGCGGCCAATCAGCTGCTAGCAGGTGGTGTCAATCAACCCGATTGTATTCGATCGGGTTGATTTCTGTCCGCCACTTCAGAGCAGGCGGACAGGTTATGGAGCAGCGGTCTTTAGACCGCTGCTTCATAACTTCTGTTTCCGTCGAGCCTGAAGCCTGTACAGAGCTTGATAAATTGACACTGGGCATCAAACTCCATATGGACTTCATAAATTGACCCCCTGGAATTTGGATGGCTGATAGACAGCAATTGTGGGTCTCTGCCTACTGAAGAATCTGAATAAGCTCTTTCATGGCTAAGAAACTCAGAGTTCCTCCCTGGTGATTGATGTAAGCCACAGAGGTTATGTTGTCTGACTAGAACCTGATAAACTGGGCTGAGGACAACTGAGGCCAAGCCAATATAGCATTGTAATTCATCCTCAATTCCAAGATGTTGATGGGAAGAGCAGACTCCGACCGAGTCCAAAGGCCCTTAGCTTTTAACGAGTTCCAGACTGCTCCCCAGCCCAGCAGGCTGGCATCCATGGTCACGAGCACCCAGGAAGGTCTCCGAAAGCATGTGCCCTGAGACAGATGTTCCTGAGAAATCCACCATGGGAGAGAGTGCCTTGATGACTGATATAACTCTATTCTCTGAGATAGATCCGCATGGTCGCCATCCTATTGTCTGAGCATGCACAACTAGAGAGCTCTCAAATGGAATTGAGCAAAAGGAATGATGTCCATGGAAGCCACCATCAGACCGATTACCTTCATACATTGGAGCCACTGAAGGATAAGCAGTAGTCTGAAGAGAGAGGCAAGAGGAAATTATTTTGTTGTTTCTGACCTCTGTCAGAAAAATCATCATCAATAGAGATCTATTATGGTCCTTAAGGACACTACTCTTGTAGCAGGGGAAAGGGAACTTTTTT
The DNA here is from genome assembly GCF_027579735.1 of Bombina bombina. Lineage (NCBI taxonomy): Eukaryota > Metazoa > Chordata > Amphibia > Anura > Bombinatoridae > Bombina > Bombina bombina. Next base: position 534,507,207 of record NC_069499.1, read on the forward strand.
CCAGATTCACATTCCATCCGTGGGAATGAAGAAAAGACAACAATATCTCTGTGTGAGATGTTGCTTGTTGAAAAGATGGCGCTTGAACCAATATGTTGTCCAGGTATGGTGCCACAGCAATTCCACGAGAACAGATCACTGCCAAAAGAGCCCCCAAAACCTTTGAAAAAATTCAGGGAGCCATGGCTAGACCAAATGGAAGGGCCATGAACTTTGTCCAGAAAGGCAAATCTCAGGAATCTCTGATGGTCCCTGTGAATAGGAACATGAAGATATGCATCCTTTAGGTCTATAGTTGTCATGAACTGACCCTCTTGTACTAAAGGAAGAATGGAGCGTATAGTCTCCATCTTGAAGGATGGAACTTTGAGAAACTTGTTTAGACACTTCAAGTCTAGAATGGGACAAAAAGTTCCCTCTTTTTTGGGAATCACAAATAGGTTGGAGTAAAACCCGAGACCCTGTTCCTGCACTGGAACTATCACTCTCAGGGAGGAAAGATGCTGTATACATTTCAAGAACGCCTCTCTCTTTATCTGTTCTGCAGATAAACTTGAGAGATAGAATCTGCCTGTGGGAGGAAAAGTCTTGAATTCCAATTTGTAACCCTGAGATACTATGTCCACAGTCCAGGGACATCTCATATCCAGGCTTGCGAGAACTGAGAAAGTCTGCCCCCCACCTGATCCGATCCCGGATTGGGGGCAAACCCTTCATGCTAATTTGGAATCAGCTGTAGTTTTTTTTTAATGTTTCCCCTTGTTCCAAGACTGATTGGATTTCCAAGAAGACTTGGATTGTTCCTCCTTGGAAGAAGAAGGGAAAGGCTTTCCTCTGAAGTTACAAAAGGAACGAAAATTACTCTAACGTCTTTTTGGCCTATTCTTCTTATCTTGAGGTAGAAAAGACCCTTTTCCACCCGTAATATCAGAGATAATTTCTGACATTTCTGGCACTGCATGTGACACCATTGAGGCTTGGGGCGTAGCAGGAGAAAGCTGAGGTATTATTTTAACAGCATCATCCTGAGAGACATTAGGCTAAAAAATTTTACCTTTATTTTGCAAGGTTTTCTTGACACATGAAGAACAAAATTGCATAGGAGCTGCAATTTGTGCATCTAACCATAATAAGCATGAATTCATGAGAGCAGGCTCTTGCTCCATATAAGACATGTTGTGAAACAGTAAATAAACTTGTATAGATAAGTTTAAAAGATTTTAATATTCAATTAAAATAAGCCAAGGGAAAAATAGACTTTAAATTTTATCCCAAATTAGGATCGATCCTTAGTTAAAATTATGTGAGAAAAGTTAAGAAAAAACATTTAATAAACATCAAATAAACTTCTAAAATACCCCTCAGGCAACCACACCCCTAAATTACTGAAGTGCCTTACCGCTACTAATTAAGGCTAGGATCACCCAGAAATGGAGAAAAACAACTTTTTCCTCAGAAACGTTATGAAGTAAAGCCGGTTATGTGACCGTAACTGCTGAGCTCAAATTACTGCTGTGACACAGAGAGGCATTACTTCCTGGTACACTGAGTACCAGAAATAACCGTTTTTTCAAACCTGACCGTTTAAAATGTTGCATCCATTTATTTTATAGCAAAGGGGAGATGAATAAGCTGCTGAAATAGAAAATTCAGCCTTACTTTCAGTTTAAACTTGTATTGTTTTATCAAGTAAATATGTGTCAGAAAATAAAGCTTAATAAAAACATTTTAGCCTTTCCTTTTAAAAGAGTTTAAATGTTAGTCTCACACATGCTACAGTGCCTGCTTCATGCCCCAGTGTAACCCATACAACATGATTATCTATGTCCCAATAAAAAAGCAGTGTCTTTTAATTTGTTAAGTGCATGGTCTCCCCAACTGGAAGAAAAGCACTTACCTGCATCGCTGTCCGGCATGTAGACAGTTACAAGGACACAGTTCCTCACAGAGACCTTTGAAAAAAAAGAACAGAGTAGCCAACTCTGGCTTTCTAAACTAGGGCAGCAACTGTTAGGAAAACACAGTAAGTACCTCTTTACAAGTTCCTAACTGCTTTAAAGCCACCACTAGCCGACTGCAAGGAATGACGTGGAATACGGCTATACCCCAAAACTTGCTTGTAGATTAAATCAATTTTTTTTTCCAAACACCTAAACTTTACCTCCTCCATGCACCGAAGGCAAAAAGAATGACTGGGGGTTGTGGGTAAGGGAGTGATACTTAACAGTTTAACTGTGGTGCTCTTTGTCTCCTCCTGCTGGCCAGGAGTGATATTACCAACATTAATTACTCAAGCTGTGGACTCACCATATCTTAGGAAAGAAATACAAGCAAATGTGTTTAAAATGGCATTTTACTTACCACAAAGGATAAAAAGAGAATAAAACCATATGGACTCATCAGGATATCTTAGGAAAGAAAAATGGTTCTTGTAAAACTAGTAATAAAAAAGTTTCTTTGTACAACACCTCATTGCATGCGACATCATCACCATGTAAATAGAGTATGACACAATCACTCTGCAAATTGTGCAATGCTTTTTTGCTGAGATGACATTACAAATCTGATCAGATGCAGGGATAACTTTGGCCCCTTCTCATTCTCCCATTATTCAACAAGCAGGGTTTCCCTGTAGAAGAAACATTCACCCAGATTACGAGTTTGCAATAGAGGCTATGCGGTGCTAACGAGCAGTTTTGTCTCACCGCTCACTTACATACAGCGCTGGTATTACAGGTTTTTACAAACCCGTCGTTAAAAGACAAGAAGTGAGCATTAAGCAACATTTTGCTCATTGCCGCACTCCAATACCAGTTCTGCTTAAATCAGCGATGAGCTGGTGTAACGTGCTTGTGCACGATTTCCCCATAGGAATCAACGGGGAGAGCCGGCTGAAAAAAAGTCTAACACCTGCAAAAAAGCAGCATAAAACTCACTAACGCAGCCCCATTGATTCCTATGGGCAGTGGAGGCTCCTCCATTTGAGCACAATCGCACGTGCCCCCCTCAGAAGCCCAGATGCCCCCCTCAGAAGCCCAGAAGAAAGAAAGAAAAAACAGAAGAAAAAAAATATAATTTTTCCAATAGCCCCCTACTGTAAAAATTATATATTTTTTTTGTCCCCCAAAAAATCCAGTTTGTTTAAGAAGGAAATTTTTTTTTATTTTTTTTTATTCTATAATTTATACACTAACCGCATGTGCAGTAGCTAGATATATGGCAGTGTGCTATGCGCATCTTAAATTTGCAGCCTGCGCAGCTCCCAGCCTCCCCATCCCTATACTTTGTGTATCGCACACTTCAGACTGTGCGAGCTGTGGGAGGTGTTATTCACAGAGAAAGGCAGCAGCCAGTGACAAAGTAGAGCGTCATCACGTGACTGTGAGTGATGACGCTTGGCTGAAGCTGTAACTTTTTTAAGGTGAGGGGCAGGAGCGCGCTCAAGTGTGCTGTGGAGAGCTGGGGGTATGAGCGCTCTGTCGGCAAATGCAGAAAGTGGAAGGAAGGAAGGAGGTAAGTCA